>NW_015166472.1:223045-224586 GCF_001447785.1 Gekko japonicus | reverse complement strand
TAAACAGTGGGAGGGCTTCTAATGTCTTGGCCCCACTGGTGGACCTCCTGATGGCACCTGGTATTTTTGGCCACTCTGTGACATAGTATTGGACTGGATGGACCTTTTGCCTGATCAAACATTGGCATCTCTTATATTCTTATAGCCCAGTCTCATTAGGTCTTGGAAGCTAGGTGGAGTTAGTACTTGGGTGGGAGACGACCAAGGAAGACTTTGCAGAGGAAGGCAAAATCAAACCACCTCTGCTTCTCACTTGACTTGAAAGCCCCTTGCTGGGGTCACCATAAGTCATTTGTGACTTGACAGCACTTAAGTATGTATACCAGATCAGACAACTGACTCATTCAACTCAGTGTTTTTTTCTCTGATGGATAATTAACTGCCCAGTGTCTCAGACAAAGAAAAGTCTTCCCCAGCATGAGCTGTCTGAGATGCTACAGACTGAACCTAGAACATTTGGCATGCACAGCATGTGCTTAATCATGAAGCCACAACTTCTTTCTGTCCAGAGCAAAACTTAATAAATGGTATCCTGTCTCATGAGACATGCATATCAACTGCTGTTATTCTGCCTCCCCTCTATTCTATCATAAGGACCACCAATGAATGTTGCAAAACTGACCTTGTAGAGGATGCATTTCAAAATAGGATCAGTATACTGTAAGTATAGCAAACATTCAATGCAACAAATGCAGCAAATACCAAAGAGGATCTGCTACCATTCATACAGCAGCAGCAAAAAATCTACATATTCAACTTTCCCTATAAAATACATATCCAACACATGGTATCCAGGACAAAAATTAAGGAGGGATGATGATCAGATTCTATTTCATTGCTCTCTTAAGAAAGACTGTTGTCTTTTTCTGTCTGTTCTATGAGTCTGCTGCCCTATAAAAAAGCATCTATTATCCATTAATAAGATTTAAAAATATTGTAGGTACATTTCCAGTTATTGCTCTTTAGGAGAGACAATTGGAACAGTTTATTATAATTGGGATTCAGGTCAATTGTATACAGAGGATGGGCTGCCACAATACGTTCCCAATGAAGAGACAGAAATAAAATTCTCTTTAGTTTACTAAGTATTACTCAATGCACACAATTACATACATACACACAAGAACTAAGTAAAAACAGAGAGATTTAGAATAGGACTTTCGCATTAGCAGGATATCGTTGGTGGGATATATTTACCTCAGGCGATGCGTAGCTCCTAAATCTTCCAGCAGGAGGTATTAGGGTAGGGAGGAAAATATAAATGGGGAAAGCACATGTGATCAGACCGGCTGAAGACATGTGTGACACTTCAGCTGCAGACTAGAGTGTAAAGCGAAGCAGGGGTTTGGGTACAGCAAGCTGGACTTAAGGGAAAACAGCAAACAGGCAGGGGTCGTAGGAGAAGGGTTGCCTAGGTTGCCCTGTGCTCTAAGTTTTAAAACTGCTGCAGAGAGCAAGAGGGAGGGCTCAGGCGGCTTACATAAGAACATAAGAACATAAGAGACGCCAATGTTGGATCAGGCCAAAGGCCCATCCAGTCC
>NW_015166472.1:213502-222755 GCF_001447785.1 Gekko japonicus | reverse complement strand
CCTCAGACCCAGCTCTGATCATATCACTGCCAAACATTACTTATGGGAAACAAAGTTTCCAATGTGCTGGGGCCCAATTTGCCTCAAGACCATGGCACAGGAGGAGGAGGAGGGGCTTCTGCCTTCCACTCTGTGCTGTTTTCCTTAGCTGAAATGGTACCATGAGTTGTTATTTAAGAACATAAGAAGATCCCTGCTGGATCAGACCAGTGGTCCATCTAGTCCAGCATCTAGTCTCTGGAGGTCCAACAATATGGCATAGAGGATAAGGCCTTCCCCTGGTGTTGACTCCCGGCACTGGGATTCAGAGGCTGACTGCCTCTGAACATAGAGGTTCCCCTCAGTCACCTCTGATAGATTTATCCTCCATGGATCTATCTAATCCCCCTTTAAAGCTGTTTATTCCTGTGGCCATCACTATATCCTTTGGAAGTGAATTCAACATTTTAATCACTCTTTTTGTCCATCCTGAATCTACTGCCCATCAGCTTCATTGGATGTCCTTGAGTTCTAGTATTTTGGGTGAGGAAGAAAAATTTCTCTCCCCACCCCATGAATCCTGTTTTCAATGGATTCTGCTTCAATTTGCTCTTCCCCAGCCATTCCACCATGGCATCCAGTTATGAGCAATGCTCCCTCCAAGCTGTGGAGTTTTGTGAGCAAAAATTCTACTTTGTGAGCTACTGGCATTAAAGTTGTGAGCGAGCGATTTGGCTACTGCATAAATTAGTTTGTTCTGGGGCTATCCTTCTTGAGCTAAGACAAAAAATGTGTGAGCTGGAGGCTAAAAAATGGTGAGCTAGCTCACAGGAACTCAGCTTAGCGGGAACACTGGTCATGAGGCCAAGGCCAAGATCTCAACCACTGGCTGCTTTTCAGACAGGAGGTAGAGCTGTGAATCATCAGCATATTGGTGGAACCCAACTCCAAACTTCCAGATGATCCCTACAAGAGGACTCATATATGTGTTAAACAACATGGGGGAAGGGAGGGACCCCTGTGGGAATCCACAGCTTAGAGCCTGAGGAGATGACTCCATAACTTAGAGTCTGAGGAGATGGAGGAAACAGGAGAACAACCCCAAGGCAGTGCTTCTCACCCCCAAGGAGACAAGGCAGTTGACCAGAACTAAATGGTTGACTTTGTCAAAAGCCACTGACAGGTCCAGAACTAGGTTCCCTTTAAGCTGCACCAGGCTGTGCTGGTGCACCAATTTATCCCGAACAGCACAGCAATTTTACCGCAGGGCAGGAGCGAGAGTTTCCCTTTCAAATTGGTCTGCCTTCCAAGTTGTCCTTCCAATTTTCTGCCTTTCAAGCCCTGCCCCCAGCAGCCTTCAGTGGGGCTGGGGAGTGGCAACCAGTGCATGCTCACCCCCGCCGCTGCCACCAGCACGAGTCAGGGTATGTTAGGGTGGTGGGGATTGATTGGGGGGAGAGGAGTTCCCTTGGCTTGCTCAGGTTTCCCATGGCTGCAGGGAGCTCAAGCAAGCCGGCTCCTGGAGGGGAGGGGGCAGTTTAAACCACCTTCCCTTCCCTGGGTTTCCCGCGGCTGCAGGGAGCTCTACCAAGCCGGCTCCTGGAGAGAAGGGGGGCCGGTTTAAACCGCCTTCCCTTCCCTTGGCTTGCTTGGGTTTCCCATGGCTTCAGAGAGCTCGAGGAAGCCGGCTCCTGGAGGGGAGGGGGGCAGTTTAAACCATCTTCCCTTTCCTTGTTTTGCTTGGGTTTCCCGTGGCTGCACGGAGCTCAAGCAAGCCAACTCCTGGAGGGGAGGGGGGCGGTTTAAACTGCCTTCCCTTCCCTTGGCTTGCTTGGGTTCCCTGTGGCTGCAGGGAGCTTGAGCAAGCCGGCTCCTGGAGGGGGCGGCGGTTTAAACAACTTTCCCTTCCCTTGGCTTGCTCGGGTTTCCCGCGGCTGCAGGGAGTTCGAGCAAGATGACTCATGGTGGGGAGGGGGGCTGTTTAAACCACTTTCCCTTCCCTTGCTTGGGTTTCCCACAGCTGCAGGGAGCTCGAGCAAGCCGGCTCCTGGAGGGGGGGGGTGGTGGTTTAAGCTGCCTTCCCTTGGCTTGCTCGGGTTTCCTGTGGCTGCAGGGAGCTCAAGCAAGCCGGCTCCTCAAGGGAGTGGTGGTTTAAACCATCTTTCCTTCCCTTTGCTTGCTCACATTTCCCTGTGGCTGCAGGGAGTCAAATTCTACTTTGTGAGCTACTGGCTCCTGGAGGGGAGGGGGGTGGATGAAGACAAAGAAGGAAGGTAGGCTGCAGAGGAATCCCCCTTTCCCAGCTCTCTGAGAGAGCATTGCACTGAATCCAGGGAGACTTCCATAATAGAAGTCCATGAAACCTCGGTGGTGTCAGGCATGCGGCTTAGCCACACAGCATGGAATTACTTCTCTGGGATGCCTGAAGCATCAATGGTTGAGTCAAAAAAGCAAGGGGGTACACTAATCCATTTCAGATCCTCTGCACAGATGACAAACATCGTCCAGAGGGACTTACTCGAGAGTAAACATGCAGGAGCTGCAGCGCCCAGTAGTTCTGCTTAACTGCAGACTCGATGTGGATCAGCCCCTGCAATTTACAGTTCCCAGTGTACACGCATGCATGCGCGCACACACAGAGCTGCCTTACAACCAAACCTCACCTTCCCCCGAAACTAGCACGCGGGCCTTCGACTTCTGCAGAACTCTTCTGCAGGCTGGGTGATAACCAAAAAACGAGGAGGGGGAGGAGATGTTTTTGAGGCAATCCATGAGACTGACTTTTTAATACATTAGCAGGGGGTGCTGCTGCCAGGGAGAGCATCCCGCATGGCATGGGCTTCCTTCCCCATTCCTGAGTTGCTTTTCTCAGCAACTTCACCACAGGGAGGAGAGTCCAAGGAGGGACTCTTCACCACACCTCCACTGAGCGCCTCAAGGTATGTCAGGGAGGGAAACATTTGTGGTAGGTCAGGGAGGGAAACAGCCGGGGAGGCCACCTTCTTTCCAGGTGTGGGCTAAAACCTCTGAATACTAGTCCTAGGTGTCAGATTCAAGGAAGATCTTGTGTTCTATGTTCTATTTGCTGGTCATCTAAAGCAAATGATGGGCCACTGTTCTTTAAAAAGCTTTGCTGCTTTCTGCAATTTTCTTTTTGCTCCTGGCAGTCCCAAATCCATGATCAATCAGCTTGTTCAGAGATGAGTGGAAGTGCTGCTTTTTTGGCATGCAATTAAATTGAATTCTCATGATTTTTTAAATTTTTCATATCTTAATTATAACAGCATTAATAACAATCCTAAACACACTTCAGAATGAAATGCTGTACTTAAGCACACACATGCACACACTTGATTTATGAATGTTAACTCCCAATCTGGGGAGAACAAAAATAATTCTTAAAAAACACTAGAAACTGAAAAAAAATTGTCAGATCCAGGCTGGGAAACTCCTGAGGATTTGGGGATGGAGCCTGGGAATGACAGGGACCTCAGTGGAGTCCATAATGCCATAGAGTCTACCCTCTAAGGCATCAATTTTCTCCAGGGGAACTGATCTCTGCACTTTGGAGATGAGCTGTAATTTCAGGGGGTTCCCAGGTCCCACCTGGAGGCTGGTATCCCTAGATGTCATCTGGATTTTCTGTTAACCAGTGTGGGCAGAAAGTGGCAATTACAGACTAAATAGCTAGTGTGAAAGCAAACTTAAAAGTCAAAAGGAATCAACTGAGTTTATTCTAGTAGTTATGAAGGTTGTATACCAGCAGTATGCCCAGTTCTGTGCCCTGCTGTGTCTTGGTGCCTTGTCCGCTTCTCTTTTCCTCTAGCTCCAAATGTTACATTCCTTCTCTAAGTGCTCAGTTCCTGGCGACATCTCCAGACTGGAGGATTTTGGTTAACTCGTGGGGGGAGGACCTCTCGGAGCAGAGCACAGCAGCTAAATAGAACCTCCATATATAGGGGTAGTAGAACTACCCCTCTTTGAGATTTCTGTGTATGTCTATAGGAGAAGCCTAAAAAGTGTTTCAAATTCAGCACTGAAGGGACATAAATACCCTGGTGGATCAAGACCATTTTGGAAGCTTCCAGTCAAAATTTCAGCAAGGTGAGTGTAATGATTTCATGTTTTGGTGTGTGTGTTTCTTTAAATGTTTACTGTGACTGCAGTATTGTAAGAAGAGTTAATATGCTATGTTTGTATGTTTTGTCTGTTTGTACACTGAAATAACTTTTTTAAAAAAATGTCCACCCACTCACAGTTTTAAAGCTAGTACCATTTTTGGCTCACAGGGTAAAATTACTGCTCACGAGACTGCATACCTTAGAGGGAACATCGGTCCAGAAGGATCAGCAGAACTGAGCCACCTATGTTAAGTTGTAATTGAAGATTGTCAGCCAACACAACCAGGGCTGTCTCAGTGCCAAAACATGGCATGAAACCAGACTGGAAAGGGTCCAAAGTCTGAATGTTAATAACGGACAATTTTATCTGCTAAGCTGCATAGCGGTGTGGAGGTTTGGCTCGGCTTCAATTGTTTTCCAAAGGCTCATAAACCACAATAATAAGCTAGGTGGTTTCCCCTCATGCAAACATCTGAATTAACCCTTTCACTCCATATGACATACTTGAGAATTTTTTCACTAACAAAACTGTTGGCTTTAAGAAGAAGATTGTTTCTCTATGCTTTCTTATCTCCCTTTCTTTATAAAACTTTATTTCAAAGAGAGAGAGATATCAAAAGCATGCTTAATGATTTACATTTGCTTCTTGTGGAGAATCGTACAGCTCATCTTTATAAATATTTAACATAATTTGGCTAACAACATACATGTGTCGGCATGTGCACAAGGAATGCCTACAAGATGACAGCTAGTCTAAAAGATTAAACTGATCTAAGTGACAGCTCAGAGTCATATGATGGACTGATTGCATCAGACTGCTGGATATGTCACAGTGACTCAGCATCTCCACTGTGATTGGTTCTGTGGACTATATAGTCTGAGCTGTGCTACCAGAGTGTGCCCTTGTGTGGTAACTGATTGCCTGGCAGAGCATTTTGTTGGATTGGACTTCGTATGCTCAACTGTGAAAGACTGTGTAAATATTGTAAATAAATTGTAAATATCTCTGCACAAAACTGGTGTTCGCGGGACATTCTTATTCACACCACCGACAACATGTCATCTAGTTTGGTTCAGGTGGGGAGGACATGATAGAAGTTTATAAAAATATGCATAGGGTGGAGGTAACGGAGAGAGAGAGAGAACGTCTATTCCAACATATTAGAACTTGTGGTCACCCATGACACTGATGGAAGATAGATTCAGGAAGGACAAAAGATAATATATTGATGATGATGATGATGATGATGATGATGATGATGATGATGATGATGTTTGGTTGAGGACAGTTGCCATCATGGCTAGCACCCTACCTGGACCCCCATTCCTTGTGGAGCCCCCACCCCCGTGTGTGCGAAGCACTCACAGACCAGAAAGGAGAGAACTGCAAAAATTTCCACCACTTGCTTTTAATTATTTAATTATTGTATAATGCTGGATATGGCATTTATATTTTATGGTTTTAGAATGTTGCACATCGCCTAGAGTCATGGGGATTAGGCAAATAATAAATGTAATGTAATCAATCAATTAATCATCATCATTATTTAAAAATACTTTACTAAATGAATAATTAAATTGTGGAATTCACGGCCAGAGAAAGCAGTGATGGTCACTAACATAGATGGTTTTAAAAGGGAATTAGACACATTCAGAGAGGGCAGGTCCATCAAGGGCTACTAGCCATGGTTACTATCATGGTCTCCACTTTTAGAGACAGTAAATCTCTTCATATCAGTACTATGAGGCATCACTTGACTTCTGTGTTCCATTGTTGGCCCTCCAGGATAATTGGTTGACCAGTGTGTGAAACAGGATGCTGAACTAGATGTATCACTGGTTTGATCCAGTGGAGCTTATTTTCTTAAATGGAGCTCATTGAAATGAATGAGAGTGATCCGCTAAGTACCATATGTATATGCCCTCCACCCAATGGGAAGACCTTGGCCTCTGTGTTCTATTGTTGGCCCTCCAGGGTAATTGGTTGACCACTGTGTGAAACAGGATGCTGGACTAGATCACCAGTTTGATCCAGTAGAGCTTATGTTCTTAAATGGAGCTCATTGAAATGAATGAGAGTGATATGCTAAGTACTATATGTATATGCCCTCCACCCAATGATATACAGTGTACACCCTGGTCACTTGGACTCACATTACATAGGGTGTATATGAAGATGGAGGCAAGTTAGATTATTTAATCTTGTCTAGTAAACCCATCTTTATCTATTTTGACAAGCCAAAGGACTAAAACCCATACTATCGGCAGTACATTATTTATTTCCCTTTGCTAAGAAAATAGGTACAATTATTAGCTACAAGAAAATGGAAAAGAACAAATGCAATAATTGCTAGGACCATGTAAATAAATCATCAAATGTAACATAGCAAGTCCTAAAAGGTTTCCAATACAAAAATAAATTATTCCATTAATTTAATTATATATGAGAAATCAAACCATACACAACTCTGGCATTCACATGGACCAGTTATAAGAATTTTTAAACTGTTTATTAAAGGTCAGGTTCTATTTCTATCACAAAAAAGGTCATGTGGACTTGTGAGGAAAAAGACTTTGGAAAAGAACTAGAGTTTGGGGAATACAAAAATCCAATTCTGCCATTTTGTGTCCTTTCCAGAAAACAAATGTATCACAGGCACTGTCCTAAAATATGGTTAATTATTTTTCTTAATGAGTTGTTAGAACATTCAGGTAATCATCCCCTGTCCAATCAGCCCAACTGCACAAGCCCCATTTGATTAAATGGAATATGAAGACAGAAGAAGGCTAAATAAACTGTAACGCTAAGAATGTCAAGAGAATAATTCCCCCCCTCCCACAAATACTCACTGTATGAAGTCTTTTGCCATTTTGTTTCTTGGACTGGGATTCTTCAAAAATATTTACCAGTTACTTTCTAAGTTTAAAGCAGAGAAACAAAGACCACACTGCCTGTTGGAGGAAAACAATACAAAAAAAAAAGTTTTGTAAACTGGCACTTGATTATTCAGAACTCTCTGTTAACTGGCATTGGCCAAAGAACAAGCTCCCCCCCTCCTCCAACATGCCCCCTGCATCTGAGCATACACACACATCCCTCAGTCCTGCCTTTTGTACTGACCAGCTTGATGCCTCCAGCCACTGATGGACTTTTGATTAGGGATGGGCACGAACCCATTCACAAACTGAAGTTCATGGCAGGTCAACCGGCATGAACTTGCTATGAACTTTCAAGCTGTTTGTTGAGGTTTGTGCTAGTTCATAAATTGATACATTTCTAGACAGACTGTCTCTGCTCAAACAAAATGTTTACCAAATTTCAAAGCAACTGGGGGGGGAGGAATTATCCAGTCTTGGAAACAGTGTTGTCAGTTTCAAACTAGTAATGTCAGTTTCAAGAGGGTCCCCCCCCCATGCTGGTGTCCTTTCTTGCACAGAGCTTGCAAAATCATACACCCCTTGCTTGGATTTGTAACTGTGCTTTGAGATCAGTTCTTTTAAACTTGCAATGCCAATGGCACTGATTCTGCTGGGCTTGCAAAAATGCCCCCTTGCTTAGATTGTGATTGAGCTGGCATTGCCACACTGGCACTGGGTTCTGATGGGCACTAGTACATTGCACTGGTTTTGATGGGCTTCCAACACCCCCTTGTTTGGATTGTGATTCTGTGCTGGACATCATTCCTGTTGAGCTGGCATTGCCACAATGACACTGCATTCTGCTGGGCACTCTATGATTGCACTGGTATTGTTGGGCACACTGTACATTGCCCTGGCTCTGCTGGGCTTGCAAAAATGCAGCTGTTCTATACACTCCTGAAACTCTTGAACCTGTACCTATCCTTTCCCCAGAAAGCACTTTCCTGAGGGCACCTTATTTGGGGGAGCATAACTCAGACCCCATGAATTCAATCCTCACCAAACTTGGCGAGCAGATAGAAGAGAGTTAGCTGGAGGTCCCCTGCAAGTTTAGTGTCTTTAACATTTCAGGGGGGGAAGATTATACCACATAATGAACCTCACAAATGGAACTGGTTTGTTTAGCCCTTAGAAGTTCATGACAGTAGGTGGTTTGTGAACTGGGCACACCATGAACCATGAACTGAACCACATTTTAATGGTTTGTGCCCATCCCTACTTTTGACAGACAGCACTCCTTCCTCCTTCTCCCTAAGAACATAAGAGAAGCCAATGTTGGATCAGGCCAATGGCCCATCTAGTTCAACACTCTGTCACACAGTGGCCAAAAATACCAGAGGCCATCAGGAGGTCCATCAGTGGGGCCAAGACACCAGAAGCTCTCCCACTGTTGTCCCCCCAAGCACCAAAAATACAGTGCATCACTTGTCCCAGACCAAGAGTTCCTATCTATACCTTGTGGCTAATACCCACTGCTGGACCTCTGCTCCATATCTATATATCTAATAGCAAAGAAGCCCCCTGTATGAGGATACTTATTCCTGCAAATCTGGGGCATGCAGGGGGCAAGGAGATCTTTCAGCACACTTGAAGCATGCTCCAGTTGTGCAGAAAAATCGTACATGTTTAAAAAAGTATACAGGGGATATTTAAATCTCCCCCAAAAGTTAAATGGCGTTCTCTACTGACAGATCCTCAGTAGAACCCTCAGGAGCCCAAGGGAGATGGCGTGGCTGTACTTGGCGAGCAGATAGAAGAGAGTTAGCTGGAGGAGAGAGAGTGTTAATATTTAGACTTGGGATAGGGTTGTCAACCTCCAGGTGGCACCTCGAGATCTCCAGACAACCAAGAGGAGTTCTCCTGGAGAACAATGTTGGGAAACACCTGGAGATTTGGGGGTGGTATTTGGAGAGGGGAGGGACCTCAACAGGACATTAGGCCACAGAGTCCACCCTCCAAAGTAGCCATGTTCTCTGGTGGCAGAGAGAAAGAGAAAGAAGGGGGTATTGGGTTGGGGAGAGAAAGAAAGAGAAAGAAGGGGAGGAGGAAAGAAGCAAAAGTGGGAGAATACCACCTCCCTGCATGTTTTTTGGGTGTCCCCACTTCTGCAAGCCCCCCTCCTTCCTTCCCCTCCCACTATTATCACACTTAACCTTTTAAATGCCAGGGTGGTAATACCAGCTGCAGTGGTCTCTGATGCACAGGGTTGCTTTGAACATTTTACTGCTGTGCCC
>NW_015166472.1:209665-212562 GCF_001447785.1 Gekko japonicus | reverse complement strand
TTTTGTTCATCTATGTGCCTACTAATTCTTTCCTTAATAATGGTTTCCACCAATTTACCCGGTATCGACATGAGACTGACTGGCCTGTAATTTCCCGGATCTCCTCTGGAACCCTTTTTAAAGATGTGAGTGACATTAGCTACCTTCCAGTCCTCAGGAATGGAGGCAGATTTTAAGGAAAGATTACATATTTTTGTCAGGAGATCCACAAGTTCACATTTGAGTTTTTTCAGAACTCTCGGATGTTTGCCATCCGGGCCTGGTGATTTATCAGTTTTTAAGTTGTCTGTCAGTCGGAGGACCTCCTCTCGCCTCACATCAGTCTGACTCAGGTCTTTCAACACCCCTCCCAAAATTAGTGGTTCTAAGTACTTCAGAGCCTTTGATGAGGAACTTTAGCAAAAGCTTTCTGGAAGTCATGGTAAACAACATCTATTGGGTCCCCCTTGTCCACATGTTTGTTCACTCCCTCAAAGAACACTAACAGGTTAGTGAGACAAGAACTTCCCTTACAGAACCCATGCTGAGTCTGCCTCGATAGGTTTTGTTCATCAATGTGCCTACTAATTATTTCCTTAATAACAGTTTCCACCAACTTACTGGGTATTGAAACCAGATTGACCGTCCTGTAATTTCCTGGATCTCCTCTGGAACCCTTTTTGAAGATGGGAGTGACATCTTTCAACCCCACTCCCAAAATCAATGGTTCTGATTGGGCAAGCATTTCTCATCCTCCACAGTGAAGACAGAGGCAAAAAATGCATTCAGCTTCTCAGCCATTTCCCTATCATCCTTCAGTACTCCTTTTACCCCTTGGCCATCCAAGGCCCCCACTGCCTCCCTGGCTGGTTTCCTGCTACTAATCTATTTGAAGAAAGTTTTATTGTTGGTCTTTATGTTTTTTGCTATATGCTCCTCATATTCTCTTTTTGCCTGCCTGATTACAGACTTTCATTTTATTTGCCACAGCCTGTGTTCTCTTTTATCAACCTCAGTGATACTAGCTTTCCACCGCTTAAAGGAACCCTTCTTACCTTTTACAGCTTCCATTACTTTGTTAACCATGCAGGCTTTTTTCTATGCCTATTTGTGCCTTTCCTAATCTGTGGTATTTATTTTTTCTGAGTTTCTAGGATTGTAGTTTTAAATAGCCTCCAAGCTTCCCCAATGGTTTTGACCCTTACTACTTTTCCTTTCAGTTTCTTCCTCACATGTCCCCTCATATCAGAGAAGTTACCCCTTTTAAAGTTAAAAGTGGTTGTGTGAGTCTTTTTGGCCACTTCCCTATTTATACAAATGTTGAACTCAATCACATTATGGTCACTGTTCCCAAGTGGTGCAATCGCTTTTACATCTCTCACCAAGTCATGGGCGTTACTTAGGACGAAATCCAGGATTGCCTCCCCCCTGGTAAATTCTGTGACCATTTGCTCCATAGCACAATCATTGAGAGTATCTAGAAACTCAATCTCTTTTCCCTGACTTGAACACATATTGACCCAATCAATGTGTGGGTAGTTAAAATCACCTATTGCAACACAGTAATTTCATCTAGTCACTATCTTTAATTCATTCATCATTTTATAATCCCCCTCTATCTTTAGATCTGGTGGGCGATAACAAACTCCCAGTGTTAAGCTTCCTTTTGGGCCCACTATTTCAACCCATAGCATTTCCAGAAGTGAATCCATTTCTCTTACCTTCTCAATCTTACTGGACTGTATACCCTCTCTGACATGCAGAGCCACTCCACCGCCAGCCTTTCCCCCCTATCCTTCTGATATAATTTATAACCAGGAATCACCGTATCCCACTGATTTCCCTCATCCCACCAAGTTTCTGAAATACCCACAATGTCTGCCCCCCCCAAAAAAAAACCTCTGCCCAACTCATGCTGTTGAGAGCCAGCTGTACTGGAGGCTCTGAGGCAGTTGGTCTGCTTGTTTGCCTGGTGCATAGGATAGTTCTGTGGCTCAGGGTAAAGGGTTGTACCAGGTGTGGGAGTTGTTGCCATAGCATTTCCAAAAGGGTGGCATTTGCTTGCTACTGATTTTTTTCAGGTTGAGGCCAGGGCAGAGCAATAAGCTTGAATATCTGGCACATTCAATTAATCAGCAACTCGCACTCCCCATACATGCCATAAATGTGAGAAAAGAATTAGTATAACTGCTAATAGACAGTTCTACTAACTGCCTTATGGAGCATAAATACTTGGATTTAAGCTTTAGATGTAAACCTTAGATTAAGCAATAGGAATTTAGATTTAATATGTAGATGTTAGCACAGCATGCTGTTAGTGGTATATTCAGGGCTCTCTTTGTAGAAAAAGCCCAGCCGGAACTCATTAGTATAATAGGCCACACCCAACAGCAGAAACTCATTAGCATATTAGGCAACATCCCTGACAGCACAGCTCATTAGCATATTAGGCCACACCCCATGTTAAATAGAAGTGTTGTCATCCAGCTACACCCACCTTTTGCTTCTTATTCTTTTTATCTTGTTTCTTGTCAAAATGGTTTTGACAAAACCAATAAAAACATTATTTTTTAAAAAAGTTTCCAATTCCACACTTTTTATGTCACACTAGACAGACCCTCTCCAATAAGCAAATAGCACACATCACACCACCTCCCGTAGCATACAACTTTATGACATTTATTGGGAAACACAGAAGGGATACTCTTTCCACTCTGTGGGCTGTTATTCCAGTCCAAGAGTAGCCTATCTGGGCCCAAAAACCTTAATGGAAAAACCATTCCACATTTTCTTTGCAACTTTTTTGTGCTGCAATGTATTTCAGTGGAACCCATGCAAGTCAATTGGAATTCCTGGCTCCCATTGTCTCCAATGGGCCTTCAAGCCTCTCCCATTGTTTTCAATGTACACTCCTGTCA
>NW_015166472.1:195090-208994 GCF_001447785.1 Gekko japonicus | reverse complement strand
GTCTTCCGCCGTCCTCTGAAGTTTGCTCAACTTCATGTTGGTTGCATCTATGACACTGTCTAACCATCTCATCCTTTGCTGTCCCCGTCTTCTTTGACCTTCAATCTTTCCCAGCATCAGGGTCTTCTCCAGTGAGTGCTCCCTTCTCATTTGGTGGCCAAAGTTTACCTCCTCTATAACATATGATGCAGAGCCTATTTTACATTCTGATGTGTTATTATGGTATGTGTTTCCCCACTCTCACTCCGTATCACTGGCTGCTGCATAAGTTTGTCTTTTGGTGGGGCAGGGTATTGCTTGATGGCTTCAGGACACAGTTCCCCAACACAGTGCCTGTGGGTGTCATGGCACCTGCCAGGACCTTTCTTGGCACCCACACAGAGTTCTTAGAAAGTGCTGTGCCACCTCCTACCAAGGTTTTCCATAGGCCATCTCCACCACCGTGCAGATTTTTAAAATGATATTTGAGGCATCAATCCCATGAGGATCTGAGCTGAGTGAATAGGTGCTGCCCAATTTATCCATTATTTCCCCCATGGGGGGGAACCCCTTCCCTCCTTCAAGTGAGCTGGTCAGACTGTTCTGGTCTTGGGTGTCCATTACTGCCAGGTATGGGAGAAAAATTCCTCCACAAGCAAGCCAGCTGGCTTGCTTTTGTCCCAGGAGCTCCCACTGCCGGGACAGAGAAGTCTTCCCTCTCCCATGCAAACTGGTGGGGTTTTCTCACCCAGGCCCTGCTGCTGGGAAAGGTGGGGGGGGGGAACCTTCCTTCTGCTCCATAAGGTGGCTAGTATGTTGCCGCTGCAAAGGACAAGAGAAGAGTTTTTCTTTTTCCAATGCAAGCTGGCCTGCTCTCTCCCCCAGCACTGCTGGGTTTAAAAGGGGAACCTTTCCAACGACTTGCTAGGCAAACTGGTGGGGTTTTCTCATCCAGGCCCTGCTGCTGGGAAAGGTGGGGGGGGGGAACCTTCCTTCTGCTCCATAAGGTGGCTAGTATGTTGCCGCTGCAAAGGACAAGAGAAGAGTTTTTCTTTTTCCAATGCAAGCTGGCCTGCTGTAGTCTCCGCTGACCACCACCGGAGGTCAGCGCACATGCCCAAGCTTCAGGCTGAAACAACAATGGGGACTAGGATCCTAGTCCCTCCACTGGGGAACCAATGGGATCCGTGGCGGGAGATTTGAACCCACCAATGGTGACCAGGGGCGGTCCCCAGGTGTGTATATAGTTGGCCTACCGGCCGTTGATCAGTTTGTCTTGTTGTGTGCTAATAAAGCGTGCTATGCACCACGTCGTTGTCTGTCGTTCATCCATGCGGCTACCCACTACATAACACCTGCTCTCTCCCCCAGCACTGCTGGGTTTAAAAGGGGAACCTTTCCAATGACTTTCTAGCTTCCATGGGGAGCTGGAAGCTCTCAGAGGTATGAAAACCATGACTTGAATAGGCAGAGGAAACCCTTCTTTTGTTTCTTTCTCTTCCCCACCAGTATTGGGATTCTTTTTATCTCCACCTTAGGCTCCCCTCCTTCCTTCTTTCCTTTGTGTGTTTGTGATTTTTTTTACAGTTCCCACTCTTGGATGTGTATGTATGTGTGTGTGTGTGTGAGAGAGAGAGAGAGAGAGAGAGAGATCTCTCCACCTTTGAGTTTATTCTCTGTGCACTTTTAAAAATTCCTCCTTTTCACACACACACACTATATTTCTTGGGTATGTGTGCTTTTGTCAATATAAACCACTTTTGTGGGGGTTTATGATATCATCATTTTAGCATATCATGGTGCAGACATGATTTGAATTTTTGATGTTTATAGTGTAATGTTGACAGCAGTTTTGTAGGAAAAGGTTGTTTGCCTGTCCAATACTGAAATGGTATACTAAAAAACAAAGAAAGAAAAGAGAAAAACAGTGGGACTTGCAGGATTGGACTGCACAGCTGAAATCCTCAATGTACCTAACTAGAACTTCTATTGAAATCATCATTTTGGAAAGCCTGTGATATATAGGAAGGGACTATAATTCACTAGCAAACAACAGGGTTGGTATCTTGTTGAACAGTATTTCGCAAGACCTTTGCCTGAAATATTTGTTTATTATTTACTTCATTTATACCTTACTTTTCTTCCCAGTGGGTACAACAAAGTGGTTTACATCATTCTCCCCTTCTCCATTTTGTCCTCACAACCATCCTGTGAGATAGGTTAGGCTAGAGATGTCAAACTCATTAGTTACCAGGGCCAGATCTGACATAAATGCCATTTTGTTGGGCTGGGCCATGTGTGCAATAAACATAATGCCAGGTACCAGAGATATAATTTGTATAAAGCATAGCAGCTGGTAAGCCCCGAGTTGGTGTATCCTCATTGCAAAGCCCCATGGGCTGGGTGGGAGGTGCAAAGGACAACCCATATGGGCAGATTAGAGAGCCAGTGGAGCAGCACTGGGCAGATGCTCACCCACACTGCTTGACTGCTGCAGATGAGGTTGTTCTGCCATGCTGAAGCCACAATTGGAGTGGCTCCATGCACTCCCCTCGAGCAGTCTCCTGTTCACTCCCTTGCACTAGTTGCTCACAGGCCACATAAGTGCCCTGGATGGACTAGTTCTGGCCCCCGGGCCTTATGTTTGACACCCCTGGGTTAGGCCATAGCTCAAGAACACCCAGAAGCCTTGGGGCAGATTAGGGATCAGAACCTGGATCTCCCAGATCCTAGTCTGCATTCTAACAACTATAACACTTTGGGCTCTGCTGAAGACCTGTTAATAGAGTTATGCATAACTCTCACTTTGATATTTTGAGGTTGGGTCCACCTCCTGCAGCAGCCATTTTGTGGTGATACCTGCAATACTTTGTCAAAAGTCCAATGGTTGGGGCCCTCTGCTTTAGGACATGTGGTAATAGCCACATTACATATTCTGTGGATTTGCTCATTTTCATGTTGAAAGATTGTACACATAATTTCCGAAATATGAATTAGAAACTGTGGCTGAAACGCCCTAGAGAAATCTCCTTCTTTCTTAGGATACCCTGGCTGGAGTGGAATGTATGGGTGGGAGGGACTGGATCCCCATGGTTTGTTTGTTTTTAATGTATTCTTCATCTAATGGATTTTTTTTCATCAAATGTGAGAAGACTGCTTCCGCTGCCCTGTCCCTATAGTGTACAGATCTCCTTAAACTGGAAGAAGAAAGGACATCATGTGAGCTAAGAAAAGGATTGCTACTTAAGAGACACTGGAAGAGAAAGTGAGAACAGGACATTATGAACAGTACACAGCAAAGAAAAAACAAAAATATCTAAACAAACAACCGCACCAGGGAAAACTATGGGTAACCTATAACATGAGGGCACTGTTACGCCAATTGCTTTATTTACAGCAGATGGCTAACTAAATTTAACGTGAGTCCTTGCCAAAGTTTACAGAGGTTCTGCCAGCCCCAGAGAGTACCAGTGATGGAGACAAGACTGGTGTTTTTCCAAAGTAGATAGCTAAACATGCTGCACTGAAGGCTAATGATATCTGGAATTTGTTGACCCCCTCCCCACCTCATTCCTCCTATATTTGTTCTGTGTTTTCAGCATTTAAGTTTTTTCCATCAGCTTCTGGAACAAGCTTATAATTTGTGAATAACTTAGCCATGCTTTTATGGTAGTTCCTCTATAAGCCTGATACAATGGCACGATAGTCATATACACAAAGCCTATTCGGAATAAATGTAAGTGATGCTGTTTCCTTGCAGTCATTAAGCAAGGACTGACACACTGGAGAAGGTTTTAATTTTATGGGGTGGATTATTTCAGTGGGGTTCATAAGCAATGGTCACTAACTTTTTTTTCATTTGTACAGAACATTGCCTTCAGCTGCATTCAACTGAATGCCTCTCAGTTTTCACAAAAGATTATTTCAAAATGTAATTGTTTTATACAAAAGAGTGAACATTCCTATGGTACCATGGTTTTGTCTGTTAAAAATCAATATGAATACTCTCTTACAAACCAACCAAGAATATAGATAGAAAACATCTTATACTCCCAGGTGGGTCACAAAACTAGAATTAATCTGTACTTTGGAAGATTAACTTCACACCATGAGCTGCCTGCTTTAAATTAGTATATGAATCAAATACTGTAGTTACTTCTTCTCCTAAATTCTATCTATAGCACATGAAATCCAGTCATATGAAACTTACAATGCTATTCGTTAAAAGAACAGAAAAGAGATTTTCATATATTTTACTCTTTTGAGAGCAAAAGAAAAGGCAGATGTTAAAAATTAAGCAGAATATATATGAGGAAGGCTCAAAGTTCAGACATTTATACATACTTTGCATATCTAAAGCTGTGGGATCAGTTTCTGTCCTCTCATGTTTTACAAAAACAGAATCTTAGGTGCTTGGAAGCAATATATTGGGTTCTGGCTGGGGGGCTTGAAGTTCAAGAAGGTGGAGGAGAGGAGGAGGAGGAGGAGGAGATTGGATTTATACCCTGCCCTTCACTACCCAAAGGAGTCTCAGAGTGAGCTCTTTTGAGAACTGCCCTTGAGAGAACAGCTCTGAAAGAACTTGTAACTGACCCAGGATCACACCAGCAGCTGCATGTGGAGGAGTAGGGAATCAAACCTGGTTCTCCCAGATTAGAGTCCACATTCCTAACCACTACACCAAACTGGCTCAGAGGAAAGAGGAAAATGACTTAGCACATATATAACTGACAAGGATGTTTACTAGTCAGCACAATAACACAGAGATAGTGATAAGACTATTTTTTCCATCATTGGTGTTTGACTAGAAAATCTATTTAAATTTCACTTCACTCTCATGATTTTTTAAAATTTTTGCACCATTTTTATCACACTGATTTTTTGAGAGGGTGAGGGTAAAATGTATACCTATTTCAATGTTATCTGTACAGTGGTAAACTGACATACATAGGGATGGGCACAAACCGAACTGCAAAGCAACATTTGTCACAAATTTTGCCCTGTTCATGATTCATGAACTGAAGTTCATGACAGGTCTACTCTCATGAACTTCCATGAACTTTTAAAGCAGTTTGTGGTGGTTCCTGGATAGAGCAGAAACCTGGGGTTTAAAGGGACTCACAAGCTTTTTGCTCCCCACAAAAGCCAAAAAAAAGGTTAGCTGCTCCCCACCGCTCAGCTGTTTTGGGCTGTCTTATGCAGTCTCTTAAAAAGACAGCCTGAAAAACAGCTGAGCCACAGGGAGGTGCTCCCTATCACTCAGCTGGTTTTCTTTTCCTCCAGCAAACCCTGTTGAAAGGGACTGCACTCCTTTTCAACAGGATTTGCAGGGCCATGAACCACTAACCAGTTCAGTTTACAAACAAACTGCCTGGTTCCTGGTCTGCAGCCTTGGGGGGTGGGGTGGCTGATGAGAGTGTTGCTCCCACCAGTGTTCCCTCTAAGCTGAGTTAGTGTGAGCTCACAACTTTAATGCCAGGAGCTCACGAAGTAGCATTTTTGCTCACAAGATTCCACAGCTTAGCGGGAGCATTGGCCCCCACATGAATGTGCTCTGCTTCCTCACTAACCAGCTGTGCCTTCTCCCCCCTGCTTCCCTGTGAGGCTTGAGCTTCATGAGTGCAGGGGAGAAGCAGGGGAGGAAGGCTGGAGGCAAGGCATCAGTGGCCACAGGCTAGTGCAGGTGCAACCACCATGGAGGGAGTGACAAAGGCTGGCCTGGGTCACCTGTGTGAGTGGTAGGTGCTTGACAAAGCACCCGCCTGGCTTGCCCGTGGAGGGGAAGTACATCTCAGTCTGTGCTCCACTTACTGCTGGCCAGCTGTAGCCTCAGGGAGCATGGGCAAAGGGTGGCATGTGCCCTTCCCTGAGCTGCGAAAGGAAGCCAAGGCATCCTTGGCTGGGTCGCCAGCCCGTGGCCTCATGACCTGCGGAGGTGGTTGGGTTCCCCCGACCCCAGTCTTGGCGGCATCCTCCTCCTCCCCAGGGCTGGTCTGGGCCATGTAGTGCACCACCACTAGTGCCAGAGGGCAAGAGGTGAGCAGGGGTCAGCAGAGCATATACAGAGATGCCTCAGGGTCTCTCCTGGCTCAGAGTGGCCACTGAGGGGACCAGACCACACCCTCCACAGGAGCTGTGAAGCAGGATACAGATCAGGACATGTCCTTGCCCCAGGAGCAACCCTGGGGCCTCTGAACACACACAAAACTGAGGTAAGCAGGAGTGGGGAAGGGGGTCCAAGCTGGCTTTCTCGGAAGTCAGCTTCACTGTACTAAACTACCCCTTGTTTCCTCCCTAACAAAAAAATTCTGGCTACAGTCCTGCCTGTTAACCACAAGCCATGAACCATCACTAACTTGTTCATGTCCATCCCTAATTTTCTGGTTTTTCTGGTTCATGCCCATCCCTAATTATGCATACATTATACATGATGATTTGCATAGCAATACATATTGTGAAGAAATGCGTTTTTTCCAGGGAGGTTTGAAATGAGCAAAACCTCCACAGTGCATTTTAAAAGGTCCCCCCCTCCACCCCCCAGACAGAGAAAAGGTAGGAGAGGAAGGAAGTCAGTGCAACAGCTGTTTCCCACAGTTTTAATGGTTTATTTTTAATGGCCTGTTTTTGTATTGATCGTTCCAATTTTAGTATATGTGCTGCCAAAGCGAGCACCTGTTTTTATATTGATGTGGGGCTCCTCATGCCCTCGCCCAGTCCAACTGCCCTCTGCCATCCTGGCTGGGGTAGAATAGGCTTCACCACATGCCTCAAAATGGGAAGGAGAGAGGGTTCCAGCACCCCATGCCTCTTCTTTCCCAGGATTGGCTCACACTGTCCCTGTGTTGTATAATGTTCTGTGTGCACAGTCCTTCCTTCCTCCCTGGCCTGGGTTGAGCTTCCTCTGTTGTATGACCCCTTAGACTCTTTCCAGGGCCAGGGCCTTAATCTGGCCTTGGTACTACCCACCAAGAAGGGATAAAAGTAAGGAAGCCTGAATCTGCCTTCCCTAATGGCTGTCTCACCTTTGCCCCCCCTTATATGCCAAACAGGGCATTTTCCCCTTTGGCTTTCCCATGCCTGGCCCTGGCCTGTTCCTGTCCCTCCACCAGTCACTGCAAGGTTGCCCCATCTCCTTGCCTGCTGCTTTGAAGCTACTGCTACATCTGGCCTCTCCTGGCCCCCTCCAGGCCTCTTCCTGCCCTGCATGCCCCATAGAGAGCTGTCACCAGCTAACATCTTCAGCAACCTTCTTTGGATGTCCCATGTCTTGCTCCTGGCAGCCATCACCTCCTTTGCCTTCTCTGTGGTTGTGGCTGCCTCTAACTTGCCTGGCCTCACAGTTCCTCCGGCTTCTGCCTCCTTGCTCAGGGCCTGCCATTAAGTGATAGAGTGGCTGCCTTTCCATCTGTTGGGGGTGGGATTGGGGCTGTGCTGAACCCCGGCACTGGGCAATTGATAAATTATTAT
Organism: Gekko japonicus; assembly: GCF_001447785.1. NCBI lineage: Eukaryota > Metazoa > Chordata > Lepidosauria > Squamata > Gekkonidae > Gekko > Gekko japonicus. The sequence continues at coordinate 201,548 of NW_015166472.1, read as the reverse complement.
GATTTTATTATTTATAGTATTGTTATTTGTTATTTATAGTATTTATAGTATTATAGTATTGTTTTTTTCTTTTAAGTTGCCTTGAGTAGGATTCTAGAGATGTGACGCATAAATTGGAGAACCAAAGCATTAGCTCAGAAACATTAGCTCACCCCTAGTCTTCTATACCAGGCAGAGGTGTGGAAGGTGGTTCCAAATCTGCTCTTGCTTGTTATTCTGTTCTCTTTCTGGCTATACCTGCTGGTTGTAAGGGCAAAATGTTTTGCTTGTGCATGAAGGCACACAGGAAATTAGCACTACAACTCCCCCTCCTCAGTGGCTGCTGTGCCCTCCTAATGGCTTGGATTCCACCACAGATCACCACAAGTGGAAGGCATTTGAATCAACAAAATGGGACTTCCTTGCTACTTCAGCCCTGGGGGACAGGAAATACTCCCATGGATCCAGGTCAATTCATTTGCTGTTGATTTGCAGGCAGCCATGACTTACAGCTTACAACCAGCTCTGTAAGATGATGAAGTTGATAGAAAACTAAACCTAATTATGTCTTATATCCCTGTCCCGTCCCTTGAAACAAAGTTCAAAGAACAGCTTCATTTTTTTCCTTCAGAAGGCCACCAAATCATTAAGCATTGCTAAAAGAAAATTTAGCTGTAAATTATGTCTCACATGGATCACTCTGAGACCTCCTAATATTTCTGCTCTACTTAATCTTAATATAATTTATTCATGTGGGGGGTTCCAGCAGATGGAATAAACTTTTTGATTTACTGTCCTTGAAGTATTTCTAATTAGGTACTTCCTAGCAGTAAAGTGTTCACACAAGGAGCTATCATTTTAAAGTATCATGCCATATTAAGCAATTGTAAAATGCATATATTTGGGATAATTACAAAGCTCATTCTCTTGTACTCAAGGGATTTTCAAATAGAATAATAATGTTAGGAAATATATTGATTGGTAGAGCTATTACAGATCCTAATTTGCACCTTTCATGCTCCTTTTCATATTTTATTTACTCTGAAATGTCAACCATAACTAAAGATGGTCCAGAAGGAGTGTTAGACATTAGCTGCTTGTCCTTGGAATAAAATCTATTATAATACTATTCTATGTCATGACACTTCTAAAGAGAAAATAAAGGTTCCTGTCTGAATGTTAACTTGCACTAAATTTCTTAAGAGTTAAATGACATCAAGTAGTAAGGAGTGTTAAAATGATTGTTTTATATTGCCAAGCATGTCCTGAAATGTTTAGAAGATGCCAATTAGGGATGCTGACAATGTTCACATGGCTCATAATGCCTGTTTATATTATAATTCAGGTACCCTTCTCATTATGCTCCTACTCCATTCGTAATTAGTAATGGTGGTATTTCAAGCAGATGTCCTACTTTTGGATGTGCAGACAGCATTGTTTATCAGACTAGGCAGCAGATCCTTGTACCAACTGCCAGTGCATGCTCAGAACTTGATCATTTCAGCCTCTTACTGATAAAGCTGTCCTGAGTGCTGAGATTGGCAAGATTTTGTAAATATTGCAGGACCTCCCTCTTTTCCTCCATGGGGAGATCTGTGCAGGTAAACATGGAACATGAGACAACAACTTGAGGTCTCTTCCACCTCTATGCTTCTATGTAACATACAATGGACACAGAAAGCAATATATAGCAATGTACTGCTGCCAGTGTTCCCTCTAAGCTGAGTTAGTGTGAGCTAGCTCACAGTTTTTTAGCCTCCGGCTCACTCATTTTTGTCTTAGCTCAGGAAGGCTGGCTCCAGAGCAAACTAATTTATGCAGTAGCCAGATTACCTGCTCACAACTTTAATGCCAGTAGCTCACAAAGTAGAATTTTTGCTCACAAGACTCCACAGCTTAGAGGGAACATTGACTGCTGCCTGACCACCATCCACACTATAGTTCCCAAGTAGTATTATGACAACATATAAGAACCAAAATATTATAAGCCAATTAGAACACTGAGAAAAAAACAGTCCTTTTAAGTAGCCATAAACGTGTCTTGTAATTAGCAGATTAAATATAATTTGGGAGGAGAAAGATTTCACCAGTCCCTAAAATTTGTGCTGAAATGTTCATAGGACCCATAAAGCTTCCAATCAGACCTCAGACATATTTAGATCATGTTTAACAGGCATAATCTCGTCAAAGTTCTGGGCAGAAGACTTTTCAAGATCTGTTTCTCAAGACTCTTTCAAACTGGTGATAGAATGAAGTAAACTACAGACATATTACACAAACGCACATGCTATTGAGCCATAACTTTTGGGCCATTGGTCTACCTAGCCCAGTACTATCTTCTCCAACTGGTGCTGGCAGCAGCTCTCTAAGATTTCAGGAGAGGATCTTGCACAGCCCTCCTAACTGTAATTCTTTAAACCGACAACACCAGGGATTGAACTTGGTCCTTATGAAAACTGGGAATGAATGTTTAGTTCAGTACCTCTTACAGACTAAAAACTTACAGGTTAAGTTTTGGAGATTCTGATGATTCATTGGGGGGGGGGTGCAATATCCAGACATAATATTTGCCGACTATTTTTGGTAGAAGCATTCTGTGGGCCAGGCTTTTGGAGACTGATCATTCAGGATATGGAATTTGTTAAGTCGCTCACTTAACAAAGTAGTCGGAGAGTGATTCAGCAAAAGATCAGCTTTATTCAACAACTCCTAACACAACTCCAACACGGATCAACATCTGATAGCCAGAACAGCTTTTGCATTGAAGCTGTTCTGCTTTTAAACTCTCCCGGCTAATGTAGCCACACCTACTATACAATTACCAACCAATAAGGTTGTATACATAAAGTCCAATCACTGACGTTCCTGCTCAGGGAGCTTGATGGTTCGTGATTGGTTGGTTCTTCCTGGGCTACCAATAGGATTGTAGGGATTAGGCTTTATGTGGAGGATGAAGCTTGGCATGGAACTTCAATTAGGTGTTTCACATACAGTCATGTATTACAATGGCAGCTATTGAATACATCACAGAATTGAATGCTGGTAGAAGAGATCATCTTTTAAGAGCTGATAAGGATGTCTGCCAGGTGGTCTAAGATCCACATTTTCTCTTGCTAATCCTGCCACGGTCCATAAGAACACTGTAGCAGAGTGGGGGAGGAGCTCTAGCTCCTGAGCATTTCATTAATTAAATGTTATTTAATTAGTATCCCAATATGATTTTTAAAAATCAAGCTGTAACAACAGAACTTCAAAAGATGGTTTTTTACTTTGATATGAGCATTGTACCGGAATGAATTCTCAGTGTAACAAATGTTGTGCTGGTTTTTAATTAACCTTAATTTCTTTAATAATCATGTGCTGTCTTAGATAACTGTTTGCAATGATTTCAACAGAAACGAAGTAGAAATAATTGCTACAAGCACTGATGTCACTATAAATTAGCCATCAGTGCTGCAATATCCCAAATGCTGTCAGCAGGGAGAATTTAAATAGGAATGTAGGTTCCCAAATATGCACAAATCTGATTGCAATTTGCACTAAACATTTCCCCTTGCTTCTTCTCTCCTGCTGTCTATAGAATATATAGTGTGTATTGAGAACCCACCCATCAGACCAATATACATTCAATATATTTCTACAGTCCTTAGACCAGTTGTAGAAAAAGAAGTACACCTTTACAATATTCCAAGAAACAATATTTATATATTTATAACCTTCTGAGGGCACAAATAGACATGGCAGGGTCTCTGGGTCTGACTCAGGGATGCCACCACCATTTCAAAGTGTAACAGGAAGGAGTGACTTAAAAATGCTATAAGGGCCAATTCTGGTTGGGTCCATACCATGGCAGGACCAGGCACTCTTGTTTTCTCTTCCAGGCCAAAACAGCTGCAGAGAGGAGGAGGGTTTTAGCACATGAAAAAGTTGGACAGGAAACAAGAGTGCCTAGTCTGGCTGTGCTGCCCCCCCCAATTAGGATTAGGCATTCACGGCACTTTCAAATTGCCTCTCTTAGGCACTAAAATAGATCTCCCTGGGCCCGACCTAGGGATGCCGTCATGAGAAGGAGGTGGAATTGGGTTTTATATCCTGCTCTTCACTACCCAAAAGAGTCTCAGAGCAGCTTACAATGTCTTTCCCTTCCTCTCCGCACAACAGAAATCCTGTGAGGTAGGTGGGGCTGAGAGAACTGTGACTGACCCAAGATCACCCAACTGGCTTTATGTGGAGGAATGGAAAACCAAACCTGGTTCTCCAGGTTAGAGTCTGCCTGTAATGTATTAAAATAGCTTACTTGAATCACCACATTCACTCCCTATGTTAAGCTTTGAGCCAGACGAAGGCTCCTCAGAAAGAACTCACTATTGGTCGCTCCGTAACGGCGACCAATCAGAACTGTGCCAATTCCTGAGAGGGAACGACTCTCATTGGTTGTTATCTACACAACCTCATTGGTTGTTAAATGTAAATAGGCGTAGCTACATTAGCCCGGGAACGTTTAAAAGGAGCCTAGCTCCCAATGTTAATCTGTTCTGGTTATGACTGAATTCAAGCACTTGTTCATATCTTTAATAAAGCTGATCACTTTGTTTGAAATCACTCTCCGGGTCTTTGTTAGCGCCGATCTAACACTGCCACTCTTAACCACTACACCACATTGGTGTAGTCTAGTTGTACTTTCAGTCACAGATAGAAGACATGACGGTTGTTATTTATCATGCTATTGTAATATAGAAGGGAGAGATACAGGGGAAAACATCATGAAAACAAGACCTAGTTCTTACTGAGGTAATGAATACCTGTAATTAATGTGTGTTTCACAAGGACTGGAAACAGTGCTGAGCTCAAGGAGAAGTGGAAGGGTGTACAATTGGAAGGAAAGCAAGTATCTGTTTGATCACTAGCCAAAAAAACGGTAAAACTGAGGGACATGGCACTGAGAGTGCAGTATGGACATACCTGAACGGGTGCTTAGAACTCCTCTACACAGGCTAGCTTCCACTTCTTGGGAAAGGATGGATACTGCCATCTAAAAGGTCAGGTAGGAGTAGCATTACCAGCCTCCAAGTATGCTCTGGAGTTCTGCTGAAATTACAACTGATCTCCAGAAAACAGATCAGTTCCCCCAAAGGAAATGGCAGCTTTGGAAGGCAGACTTTATGGCATCACATCCCAACTGAGCTCCCATCTTACCAGGCACCACCAAATCTCCAGGAATTTCCCAAGCCAGAGTAGGCAACCCTACAGTGGGGAGGGCACTGTGAGTGGACTCCTCCACTTCTCCCCACTCCTTCACGCGCAGCTGCTGGTGTGACCTTGAGTCAGTTACAAGTTCTTTCAGATCTGTTCTCTCAGGAGCAGTCAGGGGTCATTTCGTAGAAAAAGAGGTGCAGGAGTTCATTAGCATGACTCATTAGCATAACCTATTTGCATGAACCACACCCCCTGACATCACCGGAAGTGTGTCAGAAGGCAACACCCCCACCGCTCAGGCTCCACCACTCCAGGTATTTCCCAACTCAGAGCTGGCGAGCCTACCTGGAGAAAAATTGCTTCAAATGCACAAAGAAAATACAATGAAATAGAAGTCCATACATATATGTAGAGGGTGAGCAGTAAATTAGCATACAACAGATTCAAGGACCAAACAGGAATAACAAGATTAGTTCATATGGTAGCAAAGAAAGATTATAGAGACAGAGAAGGACAACTGAAGTTTGTGCTAAGCAAGAGATATTGGGTAGTGGTGAGCCAAAATGGGTATGGGTGTTGTGAGGAAGTGAGATCACAGTACAATCATAACAGAGTCACACCCTTCTAAACCAAGCAAAGTAAATCGACTTAGAATGGTGTAATGCTGCTTAGAATTCCACTCCTAGCATCTTTATTCTACTTGCAGACCTCAGATTTACAAGCCGTAAGGTGAAGGGTAAAAGGAGAATGGAGGAACAGCGTTCATAGGAGAAGCAAAGAGAAACCACACACCCTTTAGTCAGTTTGGGCTTTCATACCTAAGCCCTATCCTTTTAAGCTTCACTGCAAATCAATTAGACTATTTTTAAAAAGAAAAGAAAACAGATCTGCAGGATTCTCTGTTCACAAGCTTTCCTAGTATGAGCCAACTTCAGTTCACCCAGCACTCCTTTCTCCCTCAGGGTAGAGCACTGTGAGGTGGAACAAACTGGTCTTTGGGGGCTCTTGTTCCATCTTATGGAATGGCCTTCTGGACACTGAATGCCAAAAAAAGAAAAAGAAAATTCTAGGGAGGACCTGCAAGGTGATAAAGTGCATTGTAAGACTGTGGTATACCATTGGGTATACAGTAGAGTTTTGAACGTGATTACTGAGTTGCACACACTGTCAGGACTGGAAACGGCAGGAATGGCTATGCAGCTTGCTTTCCTTCCTGGTTGAAGCCAGAATGCTTACTCTCTTTATGAAAGATGAGATTTGCCTGGATTATGACTTCCTTGAAA
>NW_015166472.1:190978-194924 GCF_001447785.1 Gekko japonicus | reverse complement strand
TGGGAGGAGGAGGCGGGGGGGAAAGAATTCCAACCATGCAAACAAGTTAAAATGCTATTTGGAAAGCCGAGCAAGTGACTTTCTCCAGAGCTGAGCTTGCCTTGCCTTCCTCCAACACCAGCTGCAGATTACAAGAGGCCGGACACCAAAAGAGTACCATTGGGCAAGCTGAGATCCTTGGCTGGGATGCTGCAAAGCAGCTGGAAGTCCAGGCTGGACGTGAGCTCAGAACCTGCCTCCTCGCTGCTGGAGGCGGCCAGCTTGTGCAGCATATCCTGCAGGGACTTGGGGCTGGAGGAAGGCAGTGCCTTGGGAGTCCCCACCCCGCCGCCCCCAGCTGCAGACATTGTTGAAGGTGGAACAGCAGGAAGCGCCAAGCCCCGGGCGGAGCAGAAGGAGGGCAGCCACCGTGAGAGTCCCTCCGAGAAGGAGCCCAAAGGCCTCGGGGTTGGGGCTCCAGCTGCAGCAGCCGCCTTGGCACTCGGGAGGTGGCAGCTGCTGTGGTGGTGGCTCCGCCTGGCCGCACCTTCTCAAGGCAAAGAACCACCACCTGCCAACCTTCCCATCCCTGCCGAGGCAAGAACTCCCCCTCGCTCGCTCGCCCGCCTGGGAGAGACACAGAAGATACAAGATAGCGGTGGCCCAGTGGTAGAGTGTGACCATGGTCTCGACACCGTGGGCCTTGAGGCCCTCCAGGAGGCTCCCATAGTAGCGGAGGTACACACCGAGCCAAGGAGGAAGCGGCCAAGTCTAGGGCTAGAGATACACTGGATGGGCCATGGGTGACCTGGGCTGGGGTGGGGGGGTGGGGTGGGGTGTGCCTTCTATCACTGCCGGAGCTTTGCTTTGGCCCACTCTGGCTTGAAACGAGCCCTGGGAGCAGTTCTCAAAAGAGCTCTCTCAGCCCCACCTACCTCACAGGATGCCTGTTGTGGAGAGAGGAAGGGAAAGGAGATTGTAAAACACCCTGAAACTCTTTTGGGTAGTGAAGGGCAAGGTATAAATCCCTCCTCCTCCTCCTCCACTGAGGTGCTCCCAGACGGAAACAAATTGATTATAATGAACATATTGAATATTAATAACCTGTGGTTAAAAGGAAAAGGTATTATCCATGTTTTTACAGGCACAAGAGTTCAGACACATATGGATGCCATATACTACAGGGCCTAGGCAGCTCTTTTCTCAAACTGCTTCTCATCCTCCTAAACTAGCTGCTTTTTACAATCTGTGAGGTCAGCCTTTTTTCACAGGCCTATACATATGAGCAAGCACAGCAGTGGCAAGCAAGGCCTTTACTACAATGGCTCTGTGATCATCATCATCAACAAACCTCCCTATTCTTACAGTGTTTCAATAAGAAAACTAACCATGCTGCTTCCAAAAGGTTAACAACTCTTGGATGGGCATTTTGGTTGTCTAGTACAGCTGCTTTGCACAGCAGTTAATGACTTATGTTCATGAGACAGCTATTTTAAATTGTTTTTATTGTTATTTGTATCTAGGGCTGCCAGGTCCCCTTGGCATTCTGAGGGTGGGCGGGAATGTTGTGCAGTGACTCTGCATTTTGGGGAAAACCCTATGGTCATGCAATGTCCCTGTTTGGGGGTGGGGCTTCCCCTGCCAGCCAGCTGGCTGCTGGTGGGCAGAAGCCCGAACAATCAGGGGAACCCCTGCCTGGACCGAGGGTCTGACAACCCTATTTGTACCTGGCATAGAGGTTAAGATGTTGAGCTGCAGACCAGAAGGTCTGTAGCTCAGCAGTTGGAGACCTTAGGGCCGCAAGATGGAGTGAGCTCCCATCTCTGGCCCCAGCTCCTGCCAACCTAGCAGTTCGAAAGCAAGAAATTGCAAGTAGATAAATAGGTACTGCTTTGGTGGGAAGGTAACAACATTCTGTGCACCTCAGCATTTTGTCATGCCGACAACATGACCACGGAGAACTCTTTGGACAGTACTGGCTCTTTGGCTTTGAAACGGAGATGAGCACCGCCCCCTAGAGTCGGATTCGACTGGCTTTCGAGCAAGGGAAACCTTTACAGTTTTTAATGGACAAAAGCTGCTTAAAGCCTCAGACAGGCGAGGTACATTTTAACAACAATAATAATAAAATCCAGATCATTTTCCTCCACCCTAAAAATTCTCCCTTCACTTAGAATGTTTGATAATTATGAGAAAGGGTGGGGGAGTCCAATTGGTCCTACATACCTTCTCTTCTCAGTTACAACAAAGCTAGAATGACAGAAAATTTAACAATTTAACTCTGAAGTTAAGTGTCTGAGTAAAAAAGAAACATATCGTTGTCAACCACAATCCTGGAGAGGTGACCACAGAACCATCAACTGTTATCAGACAGATGATGAGATTGCAATTGTCTCTACAGGGAGTAACTGAAACCTCTCATTTCTATTCATTCCTTCAGCAAAGCTTATAAAACATATTATACTGTTCAGCAAATGACCCTATAGCAAGTTTTACTTTCCTTGAAGGACAAAAGCAAAGGGAACATTTTGTCTTTTAAAAACAAAACCCCCTTACATCTGCTCTTTGTTTCAGAACCAAAAGACATTAAAGAATGTTAAAAACAGACACTAGAAACAGAGAAATCATGTCCTTTGTAGTATTATAACATTTGGAAATGGTAATACAATGAAACTGCCATTTCAATGAAGAAAATGCTGGTTTTAGTTCAGTGTCATCGGGTCACCTTCATGTGCAGACACAATAAAATGGGAGCCCTTCCCCAGTGCTATAGTTCCGCACCATTGGAGAGTGTGTGTACATGAACAGTACAGGGGGGGGGGCACAGATAGCACAGGGTTTTCCTCTTCAGTTTGCATCCTCACACTCTCTGGGTGTGGGGTTACAGCCATTTCAGCACTTAAGAAAGTGCAGGGTGGACTGTGCTGTGGGCCTGATCAGGACTGTGGGCTTGTGGACTTTTAAAATGACTTTTAAGATGGATGTGGCATCCCCAAGGCAGCCACAAGGATGCTATCATGTCTCTTTTAGCCCTATGAGATCCCTAATTGGCTGGAATCACACAGTGCAGAAAAAGAACTCCCCACACACACACTCATGCACACACACTTAAAGCAAGAATGTTTGTGAGTTTCTTCCACCAACTCCAGTTGAGAGAAGAAATGGTTGGTCCTGGGCTGTTTAACAGAAAAGTACTGAGACTTACTTATTGAATTCAGCTCTCATACTTTATTCGGAGAAGAACAAGACAAAGTAGCTGGCTCGCAGGCCGGCTTATATGCCCCAAGGAAAACACACCCACACACACCCCACACCCGTGAATGGTCTATTTACACTGATTAGATTATTCCTGGGGAGCCTAGGTTCCCGATTGGCTGGGAACTAGGATCCAAATGTCTATTGTGTTTGGGAGCAAAGCTCAGGTACCTCAAATGACTGCATGTGGAACCGGCCAAAACTGGATTGAGCACATGGCTAGGTTAGGACACAGCATTAATAGAAGGGGTGACAAAAGAGAAAGCAGAAGTGCCTCCAGCCCATTGGTCTCCACTGCTTTACAGGGGGTGGTCAGTAGGCAAAAAAAAAAAATCAAACAATTTCCAGACCATCCATTTTATATATGGACTACATTTTATATATGGACTACAAACTACAATGAAAAAAGGGGAGGGGAACTACATTTAGGGAGAAAGAAAAGATAACCACTACTAACTAAAACCCCAAGAGAGGAGATAATCAAATTAGCTTGTATACAATGCCATCTCTTAAAACGCTACATTTTATGAACTTAGTCAGACATGCTTTTATAACTTTTAAATCTTAATCTTAACTGTTGGAAAAAGACCCCTCAGCATCTCAATGTTAAAAACAATATTATCAAAGGCACAATTCAGAGTCCTTCAACCCTCATTTTTTCTTATCTTGTCTCTTCCACAGTTTATAAGGACTTTTAGGAGCCGCTGCCCCG
>NW_015166472.1:157193-188931 GCF_001447785.1 Gekko japonicus | reverse complement strand
AGATGGAGGTGACATTAGCTACCTTCCAGTCCTCAGGAACGGAGGCAGATTTTATTGTTTTCATGATATTATGTTAAAAGTGATATAAACTTCCCTGATCCCACTCACAGGGAGGGTGGTATATAAATCAAATAAATAAATAAATAAAATGGGGATCAGAGAAAAATTACCCCCAAAAAAGTTTCCAACAGTTCCTAAACCACTCTGTCATTTCTGTGTAGCTCTAAGAATTGCTGGGAATTCTATGGTCGAAATTTCCTGTAAGTAGATGAGGCCTTATTTTCTTATTTTCTTTTTCTCTTGGGATGCTGCTCCCTCCCACAACCCTCTCAGTGCTGCCTGGCAATTTTACTTAAAATACAAATAGGGCTTAATTCAACAAAGAGGGATGGGAATCAAAGAAGGACACACATATACAAAACTTGAATTTAGACAGCAGTACTTGAAGTTGGAACCAAAGAGTCGTTTGAGTCTTTTGCTATCTCTGAGGCCTTCTGAAAGTCTCTTGCAATCTACCTACTGCTGCTTGGCCAGCTCTCTTTGTGGTGCTGCTATTGCTGCTCTTGAGGCTCTTGGTGCTGTTGCAGATCTACAGAGGCTGCAGCTATTTCAAGGCTCCTTCTTAGGTCACTCTGTTCTTTGTACCGGGACCAAGATGGCTTTTCTCTCCATTTCCTCCTCAGAACTTTCCCTTTCCCCTCAGAACTATCTTTTCCCTCAGGGCTCTCCTTTTCCTCCTATTCAAGGACAAAATACCTTTCCATCCCAAACTCCAAGAGAGGGCCAAACTCTCATTGTACACTCATTATAACCAGCTGGGAAAGAGGCAGAAATTGAATCTCAAGACATGGGTGTTATACCTGCATTGGAAACAGTTACTCACTGCAGCCCTTGGGATGCCTTGTAAGAGGATGAATTAGGGGTAACATCAGACCAAGATAAGGTTGTTTGTTATGGATAGCTAGGCTGGAGAACCCTTATTATTTCAGATGCTGTTGAATTTCACAGCTTTGAGTTCTTTGGGAAAAGGATGGGATAAAAAATGAAATGACTGATGGGCAAGATAGATGGATAAACTTCTTTAGTAAACAACTTGATCCGGATTACAAAATTTATTTCTAAAGTGAACTTTTTATTTTTGACATCCAGGGATCAGCTTCTTAAAGGGCCAAGGTTAAAAAAAAAAAGAATGAAAAGTGTGAATCTTTGATTAAAGGAATCAGAAATCTCCCTGGCAAGTAACAGGCATTAAGAGATGGGCCAAAAGTCAAGCACATTAAAGATACATCCTTCATTAACTTTATACAGTAGAATCTATGACTGCCAATTTAGTACTCAGAGGTGTGAAACAGAAAAGGAATTAATGACGGACTAAGGAGAAAGGCCAGCTGGCTCTGCTTCTAATCCACAACACAGTTTTCCTCCTTTGTCTGTCAAGGGCATTTTCATTGGTCTACTCAATCAATTTGTTTCCCAGCATCTCTTGTTTTGATTATTATGGGGTAGCCATGTTGGTGTGAAGTAGAAGAGCTATATTCAAATCCAGTAGCATCTTAAAGACTAACAAGATGGGGGGGGGCATAGAAACTTTCTAGAGTTAAAGCTTCCGTTCATCAGATATTTTATTAGATATTTAGCCTTTCATCATGGCTAAATAGAGATTGGCACAGGACTTAGCAACTTTCTCTTGGCCTAGTGTATTATGAAGCCAGTTTATATCAGTATCTTCAGAATCATCAGATGTCTCTTTTTTTGCCCAACAGCATTTTCTTTGCTTGACTGCAGTTGCTTCCACTTTGTGGAATGGCCTGTCTGAGGAAGTCAGAAAGGTTCCCATGTGTATGTTGTTTTGCAAAATGTGTAAAATGGTGCTGTTCAGCAGAGCATTTTTCTAAAGGGAATGTGGTCTAAGAGAACATAGTCTTTCATAAAGAGAAAAGGGTTGTAGTTTGTTGCACTGTTCATTGTAAGTCTTGCCTTGTTTGTTTTGCACTGTTTTAATAGAATCATAGAGTTGGAAGGGGCCATACAGACCATCTAGTCCAACCCCCTGCCCAATGCAGAACCAGCCTAAAGCATCTCTGACAAATATTCATCCAGCCTCTTGATGAAAACTGCCAGTGAAGGGGAAGTTACCAGCTCTCTAGGCAGCTGATTCCACCTGTGAACCACTCTGACCATGAAAAGGTTTTTCCCAATATCCGGCTGATACCTTTCTGCATGTAATTTAAACCTGTTGCTTTGGGTCCTATCCTCTGCTGCCAACTGGAACAGCTCCTTGCCCTCCTCCAAATGACAGCCTTTCAAATATTTAAAGAGAGCAATCATGCCCCCCCCTTCTCCAAACTAAACATTCCCAAGGCCCTTAGCCTTTCCTCGTAGGGCTCAGTCTCCATGAAAGAAAATGGCGGGAAGTCAGGATTCACCTCAGCAACAAAACATGAATAAAATGATGCCTGATCTACCAGCATTGCTAGAAAATATGGAACATGGACTGACTGACCAACTTCATATTACAATCCAGCCGGTGAGAGAACAACTAGAATGTATACTAGCCTCCCTTAACAAGACCTCACACACAGCGGAATTGGCTCTAAATCTAGGACTCTTACTTAAAGAAGACATAAGGGAGCTGTATACACAAGACACAGCTTATAGAGACAGATGTCTTATTCTGGAATCTCAGGTCAGACAACTTAACCTGAAACTAAGGGTCCTTCTGGAGGGTGGAGGGAGGAAAGTAAAAAGTTAATTGATTTTATTTCCGAATGGCTTAACTCTGTCACTAATAGAGCTCAAGGAACAGTGCCGGCCATTTTAAAAGCTTACCATCTCGGCGCACCAAATAACTCTAGAAGAACGGGCCCCGGGGACATTATGATACAGTTTACAGATTGATGAGCTAAAAAAAGATCCTAGATGAGGCCATCTTGGTTCATCTTGCCCTCATTGTTGTTAGTGACCACTTGAAAAAGCTTGCTCACATAGCTGGGGAAGCTATTAATTGTTCATTTGGCTTTCAGCTCCACAGCACTAGTTATAATTTGAAGATATAGTAGGTTGAGTTGTTTTCATTATAGATATTATAGATGCAATACGCACAAGCAAGATTTACAGATAAATATATTCCTTGTTATTTGTAAGAGTCAAACTTTTTTTTTAATTGTGCTATAAAGCATTTTTATTGAGAATTTTATCAATCTAAAGAAGAATATACAGGAGGGGGAAATTAATTTTTAAATGGTTAATCAATTATTTCTGAACAACAGTGATTTACTACAGTTCATAATATCAAATACAAATCTAATTCGTACTTATTTAAATATACTATTAAAAACTTCTCATAAGCTTTGCCAACCACTGGAAGCATACTATAGGGTGTAGGAAAATTGTTACTTTAAAGCCACTGGTTTATAAATAGTTTTCACAGTGTTTAACATAATTACTTCTCTACATTGAAGGTTATACCATATACAGTGTCGATTGCTTGTCTGTTTTTGACTGTTTCTGATTGTTGATTTTAGCCTCACATTTACTACATTAATCAATTGAAATAATAATCTGATCACAACTTCTTTTAATACCTTGATAGGTGTAGTAGTTAACAGAAAAGTTTGGTAATCATTCAAAACTAGACAAGAATACTTACCTGACAGCCAGGTAAAATATTAAAATATTGCATGTTTAAACCTATACTGGTCATGGATAACTTAAAAATAAGCTCAGTTAACATCTGAGGTCTAGGCAATTTAATCAAGAAGAAATGAGTGCTGCAACATGTGAAATCACTTCACACATCTATCTTATTTCTCCAAGAAACACACACGAAATCTGACAAAGTTCCATTACTGAAAACTCTGCTGTTTCCGATAAAACTTCAAGATCTGGGGTCTTCTAAATCCCGGGGAGTAGCCATCTTGCTTTTGAAGAATCTCAATTTTGTTTTGAAAAAATACAAAAATAAATCATATGGGAAGATTTTTATTCACAAAAGGAACAATTGATGGTCACATGATCACACAGGTGTCAGTGTACGCCCCACACCAAAACCAATTCACCTTTCTGCAAGAGACCTTGACCTCACTACAATCACTCAGAGAGGGTGATCTAATCGTTGGTAGAAATCTAAATCTTGCTGCAGACAACACACTTGACAGATCCAACACATCAGCCAGACACCCAGGTTCAGATAAAATAGCAACCCGTCTGTCCAACCTGTTTGATAAATTCCAATTATACGGCACATCCCACAGAAAGAGACTATTCTTCTCGGCAAAACACAACAACTTTTCGAGAATTTATTACTTCTTAATCTCGAGATTGCTCCTCCCAAAAGTTGAGTTCAGCAAATATTGGCACACGTCATCTCACAGACCACGCATGGATAGATTGTACCCTTCAAATAATCCCAGAAATTCACACAGACAGACAATGGTCATTAGACACAAAGCTTTTATTTAAAGAAACAATAAGAAATAAACTAAAAGAGGACATTAAACTTTTTTTTTGAAGAAAATCCTGTCTTGGACATGACACCGGCCAACATGTGGGATGCGATGAAAGTTGTTATTTGGGGCTCTATAATCTCACAAGCCTCACACCTGAAAAAAGAAAGTGAAAAGATTAAGCGGGAAACAATCCAAAGAATTACAGCACTAGAAACAGAGCACAAGCACACGGGAAATGAAAAAAATTATACTAAGTTGTTATCTGAATGTAAGGTCCTAGAAACCATGGAAACTATACAAATTCAAAGGAATCTCTTATATATAAAACAACACTACTGGCAAAAAAATCCCTGAAGAACATACGCCTCCTGGCGTGGAGAGTAAAAGAAAGAAAAAGATAGCTGGCAGTGGACTCTCTGAAACATCATTCAGGCAAGGTACTTACTACTCCCAAAGATATAAACCAAGCCTTTGCATCATTTTACAACCACCTATACCAAACCAAAGTTCCTGACATAAAGAACATATCTACTTACCTTGACTTTCTCGGTCTCCCAAAACATCTGTCTTCTGTATACTCCAAGTTCATAGATAATCTAGTCATGGCTCAATCGCTGCAAGACATAATTTAAAAATTGAAAACCAATAAAGCACGTGGAATGGATGGCCTTCCGGCTGAATTTTACAAAGCATTTCGCAGCACCTTGATACCCCCTTTACTCCATGTCTACAACAAAGTACTTGATGGTCAAATTCCTGCTTCTTGGTTGGAATCTTCCATCATTGTGCTTCCTAAGGATAAGAAAGACCCCACTAACCCAGCATCATACCGTCCAATGGCGCAAAGATCTTCACCACAGTTTTGGCAAATCGCCTGAAAACAATTATCTCGGAATATGTACACCCAGATCAGTCGGGTTTTAACCCGGCCAGACAACTGACTGACAATATTCACCACATACTCAACATCATCACATCAGAGGAAAAATGCTCTTCTAACACATTGATTCTGGCACTGGACTTCGAGAAGGCCTTTGACACCATAGAACCAGCATTCATGATGGAATTATTTCAAAGGTTAAATTTTGGACCCAGATTCATGACAGTGCTGTGACTTATATGGTCCAACTCATCAGCCAGAATTAGGGTCAACGGTCACAATTCTACTTTCTTTCATCCCTCGTGAGGAACACGTCAAGGTTGTCCACTCTCTCCTCTGATTTTCACAATGGCACTTGAACCACTGACAGAAAAACTCCGCAAGGCAAAATAATTCTTGGGACTCATCATCAATGGTACAGAACATAAGATGACAGTGTATGCAGATGACCTCACATTACATGTTTCCAATCCTCAAAAATCCTTACCAACCATATGCAAAATCTTGGAGGACTTTGAGAAAGTCTCAGGTCTCCGTGTCAACACACACAAATCAGAAATCTATCCTATATCTGTAACTTCAGCTGTAAAAAAGGATTTGACTAAAGAGTTCCAATTTTCATGGGTACAATCTTCATGGAGACATCTGGGAGTACAGATTCCACTTGACCTAAAAAACCTAACATCATGTAACTTTCACAAACTACCTACACTCAAAAGTGATTACAGGAATGGAATGCTCTCATGCTTACGCTACCAGACTTCATCTGATTCAAAGTTTTATTTTCCCCAGTTTTCTCTTTCTCTCTAAGGCTTTACCTATCAAAATTCCAGATACTGACCTCAAAGCACGGCAAGACTCTCTAAATACATTCATTTGGGATTTCAAAAAATCGAGACTTGACCATCGAATTCTATCTCGCCCTGCACGCAGGGGCAGTCTCAACGTACTAAATCTGAGAGGCTACTACCAAGCGGCTGCCATCTCAAACGCAATACAAATGATGCAAAATGTCCCCACAAACAATTGGATGTCCATAGAACAAGGTCACATGGCACCACTCACACTTCATGAAGCCATCTGGAGCTCCAGCAAGTAGCACCCCAAACAAGCCGCAGATAACCCTTACTTGGCACACACACTGCAAATCTGGGATGAGCAGAGAAAACACCTGTTACCAGCTATCTCACCCCTTTCTTCTTTTACTCACCAAGACTGGTTTCCTATAGGTCAAGAATCGGATGCATTCCAGGACCGGACGACAGCAGGCTATAATTGCCCCCAAGATCTTGTTCTATGTGGAAAGATATTGCAGAAAACACAATTTGAGAACAAGATTGGAAAAACAACCTCCTGGCTCCACTATTACCAACTGGGCAGTCTTATAGGTCATTTGTCAGTCTCTGGCAAGAGTGTTTTAGAAACACTAATTGAAACTCACTCGGAACACTCAAAACATTTGCTTTCAAAAATGTACAAAATCCTCATAGACTTCCAGAGCACATCAAAACTGAACTATTAAACTGCATGGCAAAAAGATCTTGGCACACAATTGATGGAATATCAATGGTCTTCTATTTGGTCCACCACGGCTAACAGATCCAGAGTCTTCAAACTTAGATTTCAATTTTTTAAATTGGTCTCACGATGGTACTATAACTTGAGTTGATTACATCACATGAATAAATCTTACTCACCATTATGCTGGAAGAATTGTGGAGCAGTGAGCGATTACATGCATTGCTGGTGGAGTTGTCCCCACATCCAACAGTTTTGGAAGGCTGTTGTCACTGAAATAACCAAGATAATCTTGCAAACACTCCAGATGATACCAGAAAGCATACTTCTTCACCTAAGGGACCCAATGAAAGGCAAAGATCCCCTCCAACATTTACCATCGTATCTACTCGCAGCAGCCTCACTCACCATCGCTGCCATCTGGAAGTCGACTAAACCACCGACGATGGAGGAATGGAGAAACAAAATATGGGAATATTTCATCATTGACAAAATAACCAATGTAAGACATCTGTCAAACAACATCTTGCACAGCACACTCCAGATTTGTAGGCACCTGGTTCCCATACTTACAATTCATGACAGAAAACAATATCCTGCCACAAAATCCAAGTTTTGCATCTTGGCTTCACCTATAACTCAGCAACACTCCTGAATCCTTGACAACACAGCACATTAAATGACCTTGGATATACATGCCAGTATATGGTACTCTCAGGTGATTCTCAAGTGATACGTCTTTACAATAACTCCCCTTAGGGTTATACTGAATCAAAATTCCAGTTATCCATCATAATTGTACTCTTAACCCCCTGGTCTGTTGTTCTGAAGTTTATGTAATCCTATCAGTGTTGTTATTCGGATATAATACTGTAGTGTATGTTGTTGAGTAGTTGAAATTCAATTCTTTCATCCCTCGTTTCAACAGGGGGGGTCAACAGTGGGAGGGCTTCTAATGTCCTGGCCCCACTGGTGGACCTCCTGATGGCACTGGTATTTCTGGCCACTGTGGGATACAGAGTGTTGGACTGGATGGGCCTTTGGCCTGATCCAACATTGGCATCTCTTATGTTCTTATGTTCTTATGTTTGCACTCAAATGTAAATAAAATAAAAAATTATATTTAAAAAAAAAGGAATGGGGAATTGAGCCTGGTTCTCCCAGATTAGAGCTTGTGCTCCTAACTACTACACCAAACTGGCCCAAAGTTCATTGTGGTTCTTCAATTCATGAGCTTCATTTTGCAAACCCCAAACCAGCTAATATTCATGATGAACTTTGGTTCATCAGCCAGTTCATGCCCATCCCTACTCCCAACCTGGAGGCCAGGAGCCTGGGGGGAGTTATTGCAAAGGGTCTGTGAATCCATGTGCACCCTAAAAATTGTAGTTTCGATTTTCTTGTCATTATGTATTTTCTCAATCAACAAATACTAATAGTACAACTACTAAAGATAGGATATGTTCTTCTGATAGCTGGAAAGGGTAAAAGAGATGTCAATAAACTTTGCTATACCCCTTCAGCTGAGGGGTTAAGGTGAGAATCATCCATTTGCAATTTGAACTGAGATAAACAGAGAAAGGCAAAGTGAAAGAGTTTCTAGCCAGAGTTAACTGTAACTAGAGATGCAGAAATTGGTTTCCAGAGATCTGCTGCCCAATGAAGGAGTAATTATTTGCTTCCAGTGTGTTCTGATTATACATAAAACAAGTATTACAAAGCATAATGTCTCCACATTGCTCATTTCTGGAGCCATTGTAGGCTGACACCTGCTGCTGCAACACACCTTGCAAAGAAATACTTTTTTTTCCTGGGAGGTTTGAACTGAGCAGAACCTCCACTTTGTGTTTTAAATATTTTTTTCCCTCTGGGAAGAGAACAAGCAGGAGTTGGAGGAAGTCAGCACAACTGCTTTCCAGACGTAAATGACAAGAAAATCAAAATTACAATTTTTAGGATGCATATGGATTCACAGACCCTTTGCAATAACTCCTCTCCCCTCCCCCGCTGCCGCCCAGGCTCCTGGCCTCCAGCCATTTAAACCAACAGCTGAGAAGTAGGGAGAACTCTCCCTGCAGTCCCATCTGTGGGCTCCCTCATACAGCCCAGTTTAAAAGTGCTGCAGGAGGGAGCTTTCCCCACCAGCCCAGCTGTGGGATCCCTGGTACAGAGAGCTCTCCCCACCAGCTCAGCAGTCTTGGGCTCCATCCTGCAGCCCCTTTAAACAAGGCAGCATGAGGGAGCCCACAGCAGGGTTGGCAGGGAGAGCTCACTTTGCCAGCTCAATGGTCTTGGGCTCCCTTTTGGAGCCCCTTTAAACTGGCTATATGAGGGAGCTGCAGCTGCAATGGCAGGGAGAGCTGTGGGTTCCCTCATGTAGCCCAGTTTAAAGAGACTGCAGGAGGGAGCCAAAGACAGCTGCGCCTGCAGGGAGAACTCTCCCCACTGGCCCAGCTGTGGGCTCTCTTGTGTGGCTCTCTTTAAAGGGGCTGTGCAAGGGAGCCCAACAGAGCTTGGGCTCTCAATTCATGAACAAGTCTTCCGGCTCAGATGGATTCATGGTTCAGTTTGTGGTTTAGCCATGAACCACACACTGAACTGCATTTTCCCATTTCATGTCCATCCCTAGCTGGGAGTCACTGATCTACAGTATTAATCATAATAACAATAAAGATTCAAATTCATTCCTGACACAGAGGTCAGACTGTTTCAAGGCAGGATTGCTGAATTATTTGTTTACTTTATTTATAGTCTGCTTTTCCACTAACACTCAAAGCAGATAACAATTTTAAAAAATGCAATAATGAGAAACCATTTCAGACATACCATGAACAATGCAACAACTGGATTGCAGAATTACAAGCCACACCCCCTACTGTGCTGAGCTCTGCTGTGCTTGGCAGGAAGTGACCTTTTGACACAAAAGGCTCCTCCTCACCAGAGGCTCTTAGCCTGAGGGCCCCGAAACTCAGATCAGAGTACTCTTGGAATAAACTTGGATGGCAATGATGTCGACTGAAGGCCCTTTTCCAGTCACCTGCATGGAGTGTGCCATGTTTGTTTTCCTCCCAGAAGAGAAGATGGACTTCACTTGTCAGAAGTGTAAGCCAGTTGGGCTTTTGGAGGAGAACATTCAGAGCCTGCAGGAGAGGATCACCACCTCTCAGGAAATCAAGGAAGGGGAAGATTTTATTGACAAGAACCTGGGAACTCTGCAAACACATGAAGAAAAAAGTCAAGGAGAAGAAGAAAGAGTTGATCTCCCTTCTGAGCCTCCTTTCAGTTGTACAGTACAAACCCAAAGATGCCGACTAAGACAACACTCTGGTCCACTGGAGCTCAAGAATTGTTTTGAGGTTCTTGAGAGGCAAGTGACGGAGACAAGCGTGAAAGGAGAGCTACAAAGACCTGGAAAAGGAAGTGAAAAGGGCATGGTGCCACATGGAAGTGGAAGGAAATGGAAAGTGGTGGTCATCAGGGATTCTCTGCTCAGGTGTATGGAAAATAATATGTCCAGGCCGGATCCCCTAATCTGAGAGATGTGTTGCTTACCTGGGGCCAGAATTCAGGATATTATAGACCGACTGCCAAAACTGATAAGACCTACTGATCAGTCCCCGTTTGTGCTGATTCATGTGGGGACGAATAACACAACTGCAAATACCATCATGAAAATTAAAGAGGACTATGAAGCCCTTTGGAGTCAGTTGAAGATATTGGGAGCACAGGTGGTATTCTCTTCTATCCTTCCAGTCATAGGAAGAGGAATGCAAAGAGAACAGACCATACTCGAGGTGAATCGTTGGCTGAGATGGTGGTGCCAGCAGGAGTGCTTTGGGTTCTTGGACCATGGGATACGTTTTCTTAGAGAAGGCCTTCTAGCACATGATGGGCTTCACCTCTCAAGGTCAGGGAAGAAAACATTTGGAAAGAACCTGGAGAGCTTAATCAGGAGAGCTTTAAACTGGAGCCGCAAGGGGAAGGGGATGATCAACATGGGGACTTCAATGAAGAACAGAAAACAGTAGGGGCGCACCTGGGTAGGACAGGTCAAACAAAGGTACAAGGCTACAAGTGCCTACATACCAATGTCCATAGTATGGGTAATAAGAATTAAGAGCTTGAGATTCTCTTGCAAACAGTGGGCTACAATATAACAGGAATCACTGAGACTTGGTGGGATGATTCTTATGACTGAAATGTGGTAGTGGATGGGTATGAGTTGTTTAAAAAAATGGAAAGGTAGGAGGCAGAGTGGCGCTGTATGTGAAGAGAGGGCTAGAATGTCAGGAAGTTCTGGAGAATGTGGTTGACAGCCCCATGGAACGTGTATGGGTGGAAATAAGGAGAGGTAGGACAAAGGGTATTGTTGTTGGAGTCTGCTACAGACCGCCGGACTAGGGACAGTAAATGGATGCTACCCTCCTTGAACAGATTGGTAGAGTATCCAGACATCAGAACCTTATAATTATGGGAGACTTCAACTTCCCCGATGTGTGCTGGGAGAAAGTCTCAACAAAGCGACAGGAATCATGCAGCTTCATGACCTCCTCCTTGAATTGCAGTTGCTGTGGGGGATCAAAGAAGTTTGTAGCCAGACTCGTTGGTTAGATTTTTGTAGGGCCTATTTATTTATTTATTTATTTATTGTATTTGTATCCTGCCAATCCCGCAAGCGGGCTCAGGGTGGGTCACATCATCTCTCAACAATACAATAAGGTTTAAAAGCACAATATAAAACATTTTAAGATCAGTAGTTATAGCTACTGGTGAAAGTTCCAACCCATTGATACAGATGAAGATGGCCGGTTGCCAATAGATGGATGGCCAGCAGATAGGATACAGCAACCTTGGGGAAGCCATATGTGGAAGCCCGCTGCCTCAACCAAAAGCCTGGCGGAACAGCTCCATCTTGAAGACCCTGCAAAACTAAGTATGATCCCGCAGGGCCCTGATCTCGATAGGGAGCATGTTCCACCAGGTGGGGGGCAGGGCAGAGAAGGCCCTGGCCCTGTTTGAGGCTAGACAGACATCCTTTGGCCATGGACCACCAGGAGATTTTGATTATTAGAGCGTAAAGCTCTTTGAGGCATATACGGGAAGATATCCCTTCGATATGTTGGTCCCAGGCCGTATACGACTTTAAAGTACCTTGAAGTAGATCCTGTACTCAACTGGTAACCAGTGCGGCGGAACAGCTCCATCTTGAAGACCCTGCAAAACTAAGTATGATCCCGCAGGGCCCTGATCTCGATAGGGAGCATGTTCCACCAGGTGGGGGGCAGGGCAGAGAAGGCCCTGGCCCTGTTTGAGGCTAGACAGACATCTTTTGGCCATGGACCATCTCATAGAATCTCATAAACGTCCTATATGATGCTCTTGTGGCTTCATCACGGGTGCAACACCACCGTCTCTCTAGTTGTCTCTGCCACATAGAAATCTTTCTTTGCAGCTTTGACTGCCATCTTATAGAATCTCATAAACGTTCTATATGATGCTCTTGTGGCTTCATCATGGGTGCAACACCACCGTCTCTCTAGTTGTCTAAGCTCTCGCTTCATAAGCCGCAGCTCCTGGGTAAACCAAGGAGTGAGGGCGCAGAGGGCGCCGGGGAGTGATCTTAACCATTTGCTGTGGAGACCTGGCTATGCCAATCCTCCACAAGCTCGTCCAACGAGCTGCCAGGGGGCATCGGATCCTGTAGAGCCATCTGAAGCCGCATTGGGTCCATCTGGCTCCACGGGCGAGCAAAAATGTGCTCTCCACCTAAACAGGGTCAGGGTGGCACATTCAGGCAGGCCCCCAGGGCATGGTGGTCCAACCATTGAACTGCCAAAACAGTAACTCGGTCCACTGTTACCCCCGCCACAAAAATCAAATTAAGTGTGTGCCCAGTCTGGTGAGTGGGGGTTGTTACATATTGGGAGAGTCCTTCTTTTCTGAAGGAAAACTGACACAGATTTCAAGGAATGGGAAAGATATTTTTCCAAATTGTCTGTGTGGAGAAATGATCCTTTCTCAGAGAGGTAATCCCTTTGACTGGTTCTGTACTTCTCCTTGACCAGAGAAGTTTGCCACTCTCAGCTACTTCTAACATACCATTCTTTATTATCTGGTTCAAAAGCATTCTACATGCAAAGTTGCATTATGACTTTTGTGAGCCTTAGACATTTCATGGTCCCCTCCCACCACAATAATATAAATGTTAAAAATTATTTTTAATAAATTTTAAAAACGTCATTTATTTTGTTTTAGGCAAAATTTAATAGATTTTTGAGGGCCCTAAAATTTCATTTTTTTTTTCTGATGTGAGAAAAAAAATAAACATTTTATTTGACCCTAAAAGTCTGTGCTTTTTTCTTCTGATTTAAGAAAAAAATTAAAACATTTCTGTGGGCTCCTAAAAGTATCATGGGCCCCAGGCACTGTGTCTACTGTGCCTAATGGATAAGTCGACCCTCTCCACAGAGACACATGATGTCATTAAACATATTCAAGGATGATCTTTATTCTACCAGGATTATTGGAGCCATGCTCAGGAGGCTGTCCCTTAAATAAACTGAACTGGATGACACAAATTTATGTCCTGACTGATGTAAATGCCTCCTCCGGTCTGCTAATGTCTGCCTTTAAAATCAGGTGGCAAATGGTGCCTTTTGATGAGTGTCTGGGGTTTTTTGCAAGCCTATTTTCTTTGTATATTTTATTCATTCAGAATCGAATGCTGCTGCTGCTGCCGCTTTAACCATAGCCTCTCAACTATGTATGTTTCCTTTCCAATCAAGCATCACGTTGTACAAGCCCTCTCTGCATGGTGGCTCAGAATCATTGCACTGCTCTTTGCAAGAAAGACTCCCCTGCCTCAGCAGCAACTAATTAATAAAACACACACATCAATTATTTATCCCTATATTGATACAGCTATAAACACAGCACACAACTGAGAATATGTGGATTTTAAAAAAAGAAAACATGCTCACTTCATGGTCTTTAATGAACAATGTCATTATGAAACATTTGTCCTTTCTTTGAAGCCACACGATTTCAACTCTCAGAACACAATCAAATAACTACACATTGCCCCTCTCCCTCTTCTTCTCAGTGGACACTCAGGTACGACAGATGTAACAAAGCATTTAAAATACAATACATAGCTGCAATATCACTTTTATCTGCATGTTTGCTAACCCATAGCTGACTAACTATGTCTGGAAATGTTCAGAAACTCATCTTGAATGGATACCTGCAGCACTCTAGTGGTCATTCTTCAAAAATGCAACATCACAATGAGACAGAATGAGGCTGGATCATCCAGAGTGCTTGTATGCAGGTTACAGTGCATGTCTGAAATGGTGGGAATGCAAGCATTAACTTGTAACTGTTGGCATTTCAGATGAATTTTGACAATGTCAAAAAAAACCCAGAGACACTACAGTGGCTATTGGCAATTGCTTTAATGCAAGTAAATGTCAACATTCACAAAAATTTGCCCAGGATTGTTGATATTCACATGTTAATGTTAACATTCACCAAATATCAGTCATTCATGGTGATATATTCTTGCACATTTTAGTAGTCAAGTATAGGCTGAATACCTGAACCCATGTAACATGGTAGTTTCTCCACAGTGTTTCTATTTAACATTGGGTTTTACTGTGCAGTGATATGACTAAATTCAAAGCTATTTTAATTTTGTCAGCATGGTATATTGGTTAGAGTATTGATAAGGATCTGAGAGACCCAAGTTCAAATCCGCACTCTGCCATAGAAGATTGCTAGGTGACCTTGGGCCACTCACACTCTCTCAGCCTAACCTACCTCACAGGGTTGTTGTAAGGATAAGGGGAGCAGTGGCACAGTGGGTATATCCCACTGTCTTAACATCCAACAGTTCGAGCCACGTGCTGGTGTGAGCAGCCAGCCTGTTTTCCCCAGCTCATCGTCCACCCAGTGATTCGAAAGCCTCAGTGAGTAGATAAAATGGGAACCACTCCTTAGAGAGGGTAGGCACACCAACTCCCCTGTGGGATATTATTATTATTATTATTATTATTATTATTATTATTATTATTATTATTATTATTATTATTATTATTATTATTATTATTATTATTATTATTATTATTATTATTATTATTATTATTATTATTATTATTATTATTATTATTATTATTATTATTATTATTATTATTATTATTATTATTATTATTATTATTATTATTATTATTATTATTATTATTATTATTATTATTATTATTATTATTATATAGAGGAAAGGAGTTCAATATAAGCCATTTTGGGTCTCCATTGGGAAAAAGGCACAGTATAAATAAAATAAATACAATTTTGAATGGACACAGTTTCATTTGCAGACTATTCAAAGCTTTAATTCTCTGTTTCATCAGAGTGACTACATAATAGAACCAATTTCCTTTTGCCAAATATCTATATTAGGTAAGATGTGCAGATTTTACAGTTTCTGTTTCCTAGCAGAAACATTAATCTTTTTTTAGTCATCACAACATATCTTCTAGTACACCTGATGTCTGGCTAATGTCATGGATCTTCCATCTTTTCCCTTGGGAGACTATTATATAATTAGACAGTTCTCTCAATCATTAAGCCTTTAAATATTCAGCTGGCCTTCCCCCCCCCCGCTTAAATTTATTTCAACTTATTTAACCTGTGTAGCAAAATTCCCCAAACATCCAATGCATTAACATTCTTTTTGCAATAGGAAAGGAAATTCAATGAGATGGCATCATGTCACATGGAATTCCTTCCCCTAAATACATCTGAATCATGTTTCTATGGCTAGAATAACCTGGTACCAATTTAGGAATATGAATTAGGATATGGATTAATTGATTGACTTTTTGTTTGTAAAGCTATGGCTAAACAGAGGGGAAAGGAATCACTTTATGAGTTAGGTTAAAATTCCAAATTATCCAGAGAAAAGTGATGAAAACAATAAAACGCAATTGAATAAAGGCTTCTCTGATTCAAAAAGGTGCAGTTTTACAAATATAGAGAGAAGCCACAATAATATAGCTGTAACAGTGTCATAATTGTCTAGGCAACTGTCTATAATATTGTCAAGAAAGATTTGGAGTCATAGGGCAAAACAAACATGAGTCAAGAATGTATGATCATTAGTATGGCCCTTTTCAAACTGCCTTTGTATTCCGTTTTAGTAACTGGTTGCTAATGGATTTTTTCTGTCATTTCAGACAGACCCATTTTAGTAACCAGCTGCTAGTGGAATATTATTTACCTGTTCATACAAACCCACTTGCATGAGGATAGCAAAAAGTGGTTGAGCCACTTTTGAGGGAAACTGCTTTATTGCATTTTCTACCCCATTGTTGTGCTTCTGAATCGCTGTGGTGTGCTGTTTAAAATGTCCATAGCGCTTCCTACAATGCCACTTCCTCCCCACCCTTTTTTGCCATGCGGTCTTCCTTGGACTTTTTTTTTAATGTTCTAAGTTGAGCACTATAGTGCTAAACCAACAAAGCACCTCAGTATTATACCAGCACCATTGAGATGCCTTGACTCCATTGACTCAATGGAGTCAAAGCATCTCAGTGGTGCCGCTATAGTAGCTAAGTGCTATATTGGCTTTAGCACTATAGCACTCAACTTAGAAATGTAAAAAAAGTCTGAGGAAGATCATGTGGTGAAAAAGGCGGGAAAAAAGCAACACTGTTTGAAATGACCATAGCGCTTCAGAGACGGCTCATTAACAGAAGGAAATTTGCTGTATCATTTTACTTAAATGGGGCCAACAATGCATAACATCCAGTTTAGAATGGTAATGTGAAAAGGGCTTATATCAAAATAAGTGAGTCTTTGTGGTTATGTTTCCACCTTCATGTTTCAAATGAATCTTTTTGCAGGCATGTCAACAAACAATTCACTCAAGCTTTCTTCTCAGCCAATCACACATCTGTACTATACATAAACAGATGAATCTAAATCCATCCTCAGGATCTTATTTCTTTTCTGAATTACCATAAACTCAGTTCTTTGAATTATCACTTAGTAGTCCTTTCTCAAGTCCCGTGTTCTCATTGTCTTACACCTTATTTGGATTATCAGTTATTTTGGTCTAAGATCACATCGCTTCTGTCTGTTATGGACCATGTATGATGCTGTTTTTACTCAGTAAGTGCTAGATAACAGAAGCAAGATGAAAAGTATGTGAGCTATGGGACACTCAAAATGCTCTTGCCTATGCTCTTGCCATCTGACTCAGTGGTCCATTTAGTGGGTTTTTCTCTTAACCTGTGCATAGGTCCCATCAGATCCATAGTTCATACACCAGTAACCTCTGACCTCAGGAAAGCTGTAGTGATGTGTCAACATTCTATGTGAGGGGGCTGTATACTGCTAATAACTCTTTTATGAGACAGCTGGATAGGTAAGTGTTTCTTGTGCACCTTGAGTCTCCTGTGTATTAGTCCTCAGAGGAAGTTAAAAGGGTAAAGGTAAAGGTTCCCTTGCTCGAAAGCCAGTCGAGTCCGACTCTAGGGTTGCGGTACTCATCTCCATTTCAAAGCCGAAGAGCCAGCGCTGTCCGAAGACATTTCCGTGGTCATGTGGCCGGCATGACTAAACACCAAGGCGCACGGAAAGCTGTTTGCTTCCCACCGAAGTGGTACCTATTTATCTACTTGCAATTTCTTGCTTTTGAACTGCTAGGTTGGCAGGAGCTGGAACTAGAGATGGGAGCTCACTCCATCATGCGGCAACTCGGGTCTCGAACTGCTAAACTACTGACCTTCCACAGCCTAGAGTTCAGCGTCTTAACCACTTGAGCCACCACAGCTCAACTTTGGTAACTTCAGAGGAAGTTACCAAAGGTCTAATAGAGAGATGAGTACAGAAAAGAGTTGCCATCAATCACAATGAGTAGAAGAAAGACAGACTAACAGAAATCCAGTTTGCTTTCTTTCTGTGCTTTGATTTCTCCCCTAACTTCTTATCTTTCCTTTTTTTCACCCATGAGTGGCAACTTCTGATAACAACATGAATAAAAACCCTGCCTCTTAAGCTACAAATGAAACAACAAAAGGGAACCCAGACAAAATCCATCTTGACACCTGCCCACCTGTCAGCTACATAAAACCAATCTGCTAAAGCAATAGATGGCAGCTGCCAAAGCAAGCCCACTACAAAAGGAAATAAGTTACAGTTTTCTTCAGTCATTTTAGTTATTCATTTCTCCAAAGCCCCTGTGGTACTCTGCCTGTAATGTAAGACACTACCAGAACCAATGTTTCACCCAGTGATAGTAGCAATCTTCTTTTTTCTTTTTCTTTTTGAAACTACATTGTCCCTTGAGGTATATGCTGGTTCATACATTTTTGATCTGTGTGGCAATCTTTGTTACAACATACCATATCAAAGAAAATAAGATGTTACTGCAACTGTTACTGCATTTTGTAAAACATTTTGGAGTCACCTCATGTAAGACATCAGAATCAATTAAGCAACAATAATATCAAGCCACGAGCTTTAAAAAAAAAAGTTTGCTAGTCAATAACAGCTAAATCTAGTTCAGACGGGGATCCTGCATATACACCAGTATTTACCAATAAAGCACAATGCCAAGAGACAAACTAGAAGTGTTTGTGAGCTGTCCACCATTAGAATTGTCCTTTTTCGCCTAATCATAACTGTAAAAAGGAAAGAGCATCAGGTCAAAGAAGTGTCTCTAGGAAGAAATTTTTAAACCACATACATGAATATACCACGTTGTTGTGCCATTTATTTGTTTATTAATCTACTAGCCTGCTACTATGCTTCACTATAGTATTTAAGTTCCATAAATACAGTTATAATACTGTTAATGTGAAATTTGAAATGTGACATTTCTTGTAGGAATTCTAACAGAGAAGATTGTAGCATAAGAAATTAAGTGAGACATACGTACTTTTTTCTCTCTACGGAAGGACTTCTCTCTAGACCACATTGGTGGTTCTGCCCTCAGGTGCTAGGATCACCAGGCTGCTTGATGAGCTCATTCTGGAGCAGGCCACATAGAACTGTCCATTTAAGAAGCAGTCGTCTGTTAAGTCAACTCCTGCTACCTTCCATGAAAGTGATGGCCTCTCTACTTGTGTTCCTGGATTGTTTTGCTCATATGGAGACTGTGTTGTTCTGAGCACCTCAGGGTGATCTTGCTGGTACTTGGCCTATGCAGCTCAGTGCACTACATGAGTACTATGTGCAAATGCCTTTGCTGCATTCCTAAGTTGCCTTTTCCCTGTAGCGTTGGTGTATCTGGTTCGACGTTTGCCAGGAGCTTTTGGGGGGGGGCAGTAAGAGGTGAGAGGTGTGAAGGGGAGTTGGTGTGAGGGAGTGGTGATATGGTGGACATTTCTTCAGGTTCATGAGGGAGACACACATTGAAATGGCTCCTAGAAATGTTCCTTACTATCTCCCCATAAACATTCATACACTGGCCTACACCTGACAGACACCCGATTTTCTGGTGTTGGGGGGGATTGTATTTAAAGGCATCGGGGAGGCTGGGCCAGTAGCAGTGCTAAGACAATACTGCTAAGAAAACCTCCACGGCGGCTATAAGCATCCCAGCTCCTCTCCTACACCTGACAGGCAGCTGCCTGTCCAGTGTAGGAGGGGGATGGAGAGGAGCATTAGAAGCCACAGTGGAGGTGGGGCTGCACCTGACAGACAACCACCTGTTAGATGTAGGAAGTGGGGGGAGTGTGTTGGAAGCCATCCCATGTCCTCTCCTACACCTGACAGATGCCTGTCCAGTGTAGGGGGGGAGGAGTATTAGAAGCCACTGTGGAGGTGGGGCTGCATCTGACAGACAACCGCCTGTTAGGTGTAGGAGGTGGGGTGTGTTGGAAGCCATCAGAGAGGCTGGGCTAGCAGCTTTGCTTCACCTCACAGGTGGTTCTTGGCCACTCCTGATTTCCTCAACTGTCATTAGCTGTCTGTAGTCCCCTGTAACTGTTGCGTTGGGGTTTTTTACCTCAGAACACTGAGCTTTGCAGCTGACCAATCAGAGAGTGGGGGGGGCAGAGAGGAAGCTGCCTGGCAGCCGCATGGGAATCAATGGGGGAAGCACATTTTCCCCCTTTTGATCCACTTAGGGGTTGAATTTCTAAATATCCCTTCTTAGTGAGCACCTACGCCATGGTAGGAGCGCTCTCCCCAAATTTGGTGTCTCTAGGTCCAGCGGTTTGTCCTGGGCATTGATTTTATGGTGAGGAGTTTTTCTTTTATATATATACAAGAAGTGGGACCCATGATACTTGTGGGGAGGGAAGTAGTCCCCACAACTCCCTGCCTGCAGAAGCAGGAGAAGCGGCTGCAGGTGAGCCCAGCCTTCTCCCTCCCCTACCCACTCGGCAGCGGCTTCAGCAAGGCCAGCCCACCAAGCTTTCTCCCTCCACCCCCCCCGAGCAGCAATGAGGCCTGAACGACTCATAGCCACCAGCCCATTAAGCTTTCCCACTTCCTTTCCCACCAGTGGTGTCAGCGACAAGACCAGCCTGCCAAGCTTTCTCCCTCCACCCTCCCAAGTGGCAGTGAGGCCTGAATGGCTCACAGCTGCTGGCCCATTAGGCTTCCCCCCTTCCTTTCCCCCCAGTATTGGCGTTTGCATTGTCAAGGATGGCCTGCCAAGCTTTCTCCCTCCACCACCCCAAGCAGCAGTGAGGCCTGAACGGCTCACAGCCACCGCCCCACCAAACTTTCTTCCCCCCTCCCTTTCCCCCCAGCAGAAGCGAGGCCAGCCACCAAGTTTTCTCCCTCCACTCCCGCAGCGGCAGCAGTGGCAAGACCTGAACAGCTGACAGCCGCCAGCCCACCAAGCATTCTTCTACCCCCCTCCACCACCGCCGGCGAGACAATTGCCAGGGCATTCTTAGATTTTTCTGCACACCTGGAAATTGCCCCAAATGTGCAGGAAAATCTTTTTGCCCGCTAAGTGCCCCCGATGTGCAGATTTAGATATCCACATGCAGGAGGTGCCTTGGCTATTAGTATATAGACAAGTGGAGACCCGCAAGAAACTTGCGGGATGGTTATCTCATTCATCACACCTTTGCTTCCTCTCCTTACCCCCTACCTCTCTCACACTATTTCTCCCCTCTGCCCCCCTTTTCTTACTCTCTATTCCTCCTCCATGCATGTGACTTCCTCTCTCTCTCTCTTTCTTTTTTTTTTTTTGTTTCCCCCAGAGGGGAATTTTTTATTATTTTTCAAAACTACTAAAAACTACTACAAAAAACAGAAGGGGAACTATATACAGGATAAAGTAAAGATACCCACAACTACCTAAAAACCCAAGAGAGGAGATCATCAATAGCTTGTTCACAATGAAACTTTCCTTCATTTAAACATAACATAAACTGAGTCAATCATTATTATACATTTTCTTTTTTTCTAGCTTTTACAATTCACTGTCTAAAGACAACATCCCCAAATCTTCTATTTTCATCTTTCCCGAGGCACCATACAGAGTCCTTCAGCCTCTAGTTCTCTTTTTATCATCTTTTTCGGAGTTTATAAGAGCTTTTTTGAGCATCCGCCCCCTTCTTGTCCAGAGTCCTCTCTGGAAAAACCAGAGTACAGCTCGCCACTAGACTTGCTGTCCTCTTCTTTTTCTTTTCCCAGTTGATCTTTTAAGATCTTTTAAGAACTTTTGAATATCCTTCAATGTTCTGATAGTACTTTCTCCCACTTTCAGAGGAGCTCCAGAAACCGCTTTTAGGATTGCATCCCTCACAGGCCTTTTCAAGAATCTTACAACAATTTCCCCAGGCAGATTATTCTTCTTTATATATCCTGAATATGATCTGTAGACCACATCCATTTCACTTAGTAACAGTTCTTTTTTCATATCGGCCCTTGGAGCTAGTAATTCACTAATTTCTTCTTTAAGATTCTCCCCCGATTTTTCTGGCATGCCCTGGAAGCGAAGAACCATGCTGGCCCTCTCCATTTGAGCTCGTAGCATTTGATCTTCCAAAGAAATTGTCTTTTCCTCAAGCTTTTGTACTTTCTTCTTTACTTTCTGTGTACTGACAGTCACTTCCTTTATTTTTTCAGCATCTTGCATAATAATTTGTATCAGATCACCCATCTGGGCTTGAGTTGCACCCATCTGGGCTTGAGTTGCTGTTATGCTTTGTGTTACCTTTGACATCTGTTCCTTGAAGTTATTCAACTGTTCCAGCAGAGGGCGTATGGACTCTGCAACAGACTTCGCCAGCTCATTGGTAGCTTCCGGTTTAGGACTGCCTGGCCCCTTAGCTTTCAGAAGTCTTTCTTTGTCCTTCTTCCCCACCATCTTAGTCGTTTGTTTACTTTTCCCTGCTTTGCTAAAGTCTCTGAATGTGCACTCGATCACTTAAACTCCCACGGGTAAGTGTCTCTCGACAGTTTTATCCGCTTTTCTTCCACTCCCCCCCTCTCTTTTAAAATATGCGCATGGGAGGCGTCCCTCCCCCTGCTTGCTTATTCTCCGTCTGTGAAGTAGGGTGGGGAGCTGCCTTTTACTTTTTAAATCACCTTAGCATTGACTCATGTTCATTGTTGGTCTTCCGACCCCGCTCCAAACTTCATTTCAAATGCCGGATCTCCTACGCTTGTTCCTGTTTGCGCCACTAGTCCCATCTGGGTCTCATAGCACAGGGAATCACTGGAACCAAGAGGCGCCTCAAATCTCGGGCATTCCGCCCTCGAAGAGGTCGCCTCTTAAATAGTTCCTTGGCCAGGGCCCCTACACCAGGTCCCTGGGGGGGGAGGTTGTGATCCTGCACACCCCCTCCCCCAGTCAGAGCACAGCTTCACCCCCAAGCAGTCCGGGAGGTGAATCTGCTTAACGCGCCGCCATCAACCGGAAGTCCGACTTCCTCTCTCTTTCTGACCTGTCAACTTTCTCTTTGTTTTTCTGCCTCCCCACTTCATCACTCTTTCTGCCCCCACCACATCATTCTTTCTTTCTGCCCCATCACTCTCCCAGCCTCCTGCCTGCTTCCTCCCCCACTCCACAGAGCAGCAGCAATGGTGGTGGCAGCGCTCCCAGCCACCCACCTGCTTCCTCTCCCCCCACAGCAGCAGTGGCAGCGGTCTGGGAATCACAACGGATCTCCCAGCTACAGAGATCAATTCACCTTAGGGCTGCCAGCTCCAGGTTGGGAAATTCCTGGAGATTTGGGGGTGGAGCCTTGGGACAGTGAGGCTTGGGGTGGCAAGCAGCCTCAGCATGGTATGATGCCATAGACTTAACCCTCCAAAACAGCAATTTTATCCAGGGGAACTGATTTCTGTCATCTGGACAACAGTTGTAATTCTGGGTGATCTACAGTCCTCACGTGGAGGCTGGCAATGTGGTTCTTGTGGAGGAAATGGCTGGAGGGTGGAGTCTATGACATTACACCAGTCCAAAGTTCCTCCTGTCCTCAAATCCCACCCTCTCCAGGTTCCACCCCTCAAATGTCCAGGAATTTCCCAACCTGGAGTTGGCAACCCTATTTCCTTCCCACCCAACAGCCAACCTACCTTTAGCTGCCTCTCTGTCTTCTGCTTTCCATCTCCACCCCCCAGCCTCTACCTAGGAAAATTACAGTCTTTCTCCACAGTGGGGACCAAAGCAGCTTTCATTATTCCCTCCTCCTTTTTATTTGCACAACAACCCTGTGAGGTTGGTTAGGCTGAAATATGTGACTTGTTAGCCAAACTGCTTTATGTACAGCAGATGGCAACTAAATTTAATGTGAGTTCTTGCCAAAGTTTACTTAGGTCTGAAAACACCCCAGGTAGGTCCCAGTGAAAGAGACGAGACTGGTATTTTCCAAAACAATTTGTCTTTTACTGAATAATATCAAAATCACATACACACAAATTCAGAATCACACACACATACAATCAAGTTTCCTTTAGAGTTACAGAAATAGAAGAAATAGTTTCCCTTTTACTTAGGAGGTAGGTAGGTTATCGGTTTAATACTTATCTTTCCTGAAGTCTTGTCTGATGCAATGGAAAATAGGGGAAGAAAATAGTACCTAGGGGTATTGACTAATTCACATTCTGCCAGAACCAGCTAGCAGGGCATGGACCTCTTTGGCTGCAGTCCAAGAGATCTAACGTAGACAAAGGGTTGTTTGATAGGAACCTGGGCTTTAGGGGATAAAAACATGAAGAGGACGAGGAGGGGAAGGCGGCTAGCAAAAGACCTAACATATGGTCCTCACGTTTTATAGTCAAATCTTCGGGTGGGTGGCAACCTAGCCAAGCTGGAAACCCACCTATCTGTTGTCTGTCCCATACCGACATCTCATTGGTGCATGCAATGAGGGGGCTGACCTAAGGGTTTGGCCAATATTTGAAACTCTAGACTCTAACTCATGGAAAGCCATCTGGTCAGGTGTGAAGTCTTGGCTTCCTGGACCTTCCTTGATATGCAGATAGATCTTGGTTTTCCCAAGTCTGGGTTTCTCCTAGGTCCCATGGGAGAGTGTTGGTTCTCAGCTTTAGTTACCTAACCGTCTCCAAGCTTTATCCCCCGCGCGGGAGGATGCCTAATTGGCCAGTGCTCGGGCAGGGGGGTGCATACGAATACCCTATATCCTATTATGCCCAAGGGGCTGCCACCATTCTTAACAGTGCTTATGTTACTGCATCTATAGCTCTGCAATAGAAGTATTACCGTTCCTGAATGCATGTACTTCGTTGTTGGCTGTGGGTTCTGACAATAAGGCTCTTGAGCTGAATGTGTGCAAACCTCATTAACATAAAATGCAGGCAAGTGTCCTCTATGTGAAATCTCTCACAATAGGTAATGCAAGCAGCTTTCTCTATGCCTATGCACAGTTCATGTAGTGTGTTAGCATATATATGTACATAAACAGCAAAATATCAGTCTCTTTCTCAAAATATTGGTCCAAAATCATGCAGTCAGCTTGGAGACCCTACTTTGAAGCTCTAACTGCTGCACCTCACTGGCTTTCATAGAGTAGCTGCTGATGAACGGTAGCAAGCAGCTGAGGCTAGGTAAGTCATGCAAATCAGGGGGGACCTGGCAACCCTAGACTACTGTCAGGCCTAGAGTGGCCAAACTCCAAATGGGACCTGGAGACCCTCCAGAATTACAACTGGACTCTAGACTCTAGACAGCAGAGGTCTGTCTCCCTGCAGAAAATGGCTGCTTTGGAGGGTGGACTCTGTAGCATTATACCCAACTGAAACCTCTCCCTTCCCAAACCCAGCCCTCCTTAGAGTCCACCACAAAATCTCTAGAAATCTCCCAGCCTGGCACTGGGAGCTCTTGTGAGGCCTGGCCCCAAGGCTCCCTTCCTCCCCTCTGAAAGGCCAAAATAGGCCTGGAAAGGGCCCTTCCCCCACCCTTTTACTGACAAAGCCAGTTAGAAGGCACATCAAAGATTCTAATCTCTCACCGTTGATGCCTGAAGCAGATCCCTGCAGAGGCCATTTCAAAAGGTTTTGGGGGAAATTCAACCGTCCCTGAAGGGATTTTGTTTAGTTTTTAGATTTTTCTACAAATCCAGGAAGTCTACTGACTATGTAGGAAAAGCTGTTGGGGGGAGAGTGAGCCCCCTGTTGGTGAAAATAAGTATCTGCACAAAAAAACCACTCTGGAAAATAGTATAAAATACAGTACATGATGGTGAGTGAATAAATCAGCTCCATGGTATATGTTGTATATGTGCCCAAGGGCTGGCCTACCAGAACGCAGTGGTCCCTCTAAGCTGAGTTAGTGTGAGCTAGCTCACAGTTTTTTAGCCTCCGGCTCACATATTTTTGTCTCAGCTCAGGAAGGATGGCTCCAGAGCAAACTAATTTATGCAGTAGCCACATCACCCGCTCACAACTTTAATGCCAGCAGCTCACAAAGTAGGATTTTTGCTCACAAGACTCCACAGCTTAGAGGGAACATTGCCAGAAGGTGGGAAAAACGTTTGTAAGTGGAACAATTTAATAAAGTACATAGTGCAACACAGGCTGAGGCAGAGTAGGGCAGGGGAGGCCAGTTTAATTTGACATCCATAGCCTCATCCAAAGGCCTGGTGGAGCAACTCCATTTTACATGCCCTGTGTCCCCCTAGAGGTGAAAAAGAGAGAGGTCGCCTTACAAGTTTCCAAATCATTGCTTTCAAATGCTTCCAGATAAATGGTATAATAATGTTGTGGGGACTTGCACAACCACCAAGGCATTCAACAAATAATTAAAAAAATGAAGAACATAAGAACAAAGAAGAGACATGCTGGATCAGACCAGTGGTCCATCTCCTCCAGCATCCTGTCACACACAGAGTCCAACCCTGGAGGTCCAACAGGGCATAAAGACTGAGGCCTTTGCCCTCCCCCCCCCCGATACTTTCTGGCACTGGTATTATGAAGTTTACTGCCTCTGACTCTGGTGGTTTCCTTAAGTCACCATGGAGAGCAGCCACTAATAGATTTATCATCTACAAATCTGCCTAAACTCTATTTAAAACCATTTATGCCTGTGGCCATCACTACATCCTCTGGCAACAAATTCCACATTTTAAACACTCTCTGTATTTCCCTTTGTCTGTCCTGAATCTACTGCCCTTACTTCCTTGGATACCCTTGAGTTCTACTATTTTGGGAGAGAAAAGAATTCTCTTTGTCAACTCTTTCTATCCCATGCATAATTTTATAAACCTGTATCATGTCCCATCTTATGTGTCTCTTTTGTAAACAGAAAAGTCCCAGACTCTCCAGTCTTCCTCATAAGGAAGGTGCTCTAACCTGATCATCTTGGTTGCCCTCTTCTGTACTTTTTCTAGTTATGTAATGCACTTTTTGAAATACAGTGACTAGAACTGCACACAATATTCCAATGAGGCCGCACCATGGATCTATACAAGGACATTATAATATAGGCCATTGTATTTTCAATCCCTTTCTAAATAATCCCCAACATAGAGTTTGGTTTTTTTGCTGCAATGATCCACTGAGTTGAGATGTTTATTGAGCTATCTCGTACAACTCCAAGGACTCTTCTTATCTCCATCTCAGCAAATTCAGACACTATTAGCATATACCTGAAGCTGGGATTTTTTGTTCCAGTGTGCATCACCTTACAGCATTGTTATTGCCCACTCAGCCAATTTGTGGAGATCCTCCTGGAGCTCTTCACAGTCAGCCTTGCTTTTCACCATCCTGAATAATTTTGTGTCATTTGCAAACTTGGCCACCACACTGCTCACCCCCAGTTCCAGATCATTTATGAACAAATTGAATAGCACTAGCCCCAATATCAATCTTTGTGAGAACCTACTGCTTACTTCTCTCCTTTCTGAGAACTCTCCATTTATTCCAACTCTTTGCTCCCTGTTGTTTAACCAATTTTAATCCATAAGAAACATTAACTAAAACTGTTTGTGTCATGGGGATTGTATCATGATCACCAGTGGGATTGCAAAGAGCAAAATGTCCTATGGCTTACACATTCTATTTCACAACCCTAATCCCAACACAATGGCAATGGATTCTTTTTGGAAATATGCAGCATCCCAGCAACAGAATCAAAGTATGATGGCAAGAAGTCTGGATGCACACACACAGAAAACAACTGCATTTTTTTAACCCCAAAACTCATTTTTTTAAAATTAAAAAAAACATCCTACAATGTTATCCTAGGTGGTATGAATGACTGCAGGCAAAGGAAAGCACTAGTGAATGGAATCAATTTGACTTACTTTCAAGTAAATATGCTTAAGACAAGCCAATAGCTTTATTACAGAACAAGGATTCTCCAAGTCCAAGCACATTTAATGTTCCCAAACAAACCAATGACAGTCCAGAATGGCATCCAGAAAGTATTCATGTGCTATCCACTGGCATCTCCAGTGCTTTGGATAAAGATTACTCAGTCTATTTTTGGCAATTGATCAAAGGATACAGGTAGACCTGCATTTAGAACTCTCTGGCCTCTTACATTTCTCCATGTGATTCCAGTCAGTCTTCTGACAACAATTTTCTAATGCAGATTTTATTGATTCTCCTCCTACTCTTATTAAGAACATAAGAGATGCCAATGTTGGATCAGACCAAAGGCCAATCCAGTAAAACATTCTGTGTCACACAGTGGCCAGAAATACCAGGTGCCATCAGGAGGTCCACCAGTGGGGCCAGGACATTAGAAGCCCTCCCACTGTTGACCCCCCCCCAAGCACCAAGAAGACAGAGCATCACTTGCCCCAGAGTCCCTATCTTTACCTGGTGGCTAATAGCCAGTGATGGACCTCTGCTCCATATGCTTATCTAATTCCTTTTTGAAGCCGTCCATGCTTATAGCCGCCACTACTTCCTGTGGCAGTGAATTCCATGTGTTAATCACTCTTTGGGTGAAGAAGTACTTCCTTTTATTCGTTCTAACCCGACCGCTCAGCAATTTCATTGAGTGCCCACGAGTTCTTGTATTGTCAGAAAGGGAGAAAAGAACCTCTTTCTCTACCTGCTCTATCCCATGCATAATCTTATAAACCTCGATCATGTCACCCCTCAGTCGTCATTTCTTTAAGCTAAAGAGCCCTAAGCGCTTTAACCTTTCCTCATAGGGAAAGTGTTTCAACTCTTTTATCATTCGAGTTGCCCTTTTCTGCACTTTTCCCAAAGATATGATATCCTTTTTAAGGCGTGGTGACCAGAACTGCACACAGTATTCCAAATGAGGTCGCACCATTGATTTATATAGGGACATTATGATATTGGCTGATCTGTTTTCAATACCCTTCCTAATAATCCCCAGCATAGCATTGACCTTCTTTACTGCAGTCACACACTGTCTCGACATTTTCAGTGAGTTATCTACTACAACTCCAAGATCTCTCTCTTGATCAGTCTCTGCCAGTTCAGACCCCATCAATGTGTATTTATATTTAGGATTTTTGGCTCCAATGTGCATCACCTTGCACTTGGCCACATTGAACCCCATTTGCCATGTTGACGCCCACTTTTGTTTTCATTTTTGTTCATAGGAATTTTACAGATCTCTAGTATCAACAGGATTAATCACATATAAAGCACACCATAAATATATATATAATTGTTCCATGAAGATCAAACATTGTTTTTACATTGTTTCTGTTTTGTCACTGTGAGGATTCACCAAGGCTTCAGGTTAGGAAGTTATCCAGAATTAGATAAATTCGCTGAGGTTAGTAGATTTCAGGAAAGAGAAAGAAGAAATGGAAGCGGTGATTTCAAACTTGATGCCTTAGATCCTAATCTGAACCACTCACCACTACACCACTTTGGCTTTCATGCAGTGGCTTCTGTTGAATATGACGGTATAGAAGAACGCTCCAAATAGCAGAGTAGTAAAAGTATTTACAGTTTATTTACACACTGGAGTATATTTACAGTCTCTCTGAGTCCAAAATCGTGGTACTCTCTGACAAGGTGCTGCGCAGGCAACTGATCCCATAGAAGAGATGAACAGCACTGTCCAGCACTATGCTTATATGTAGAACAACCAATCAACACACAGTTATTTACATAATTGCCAAGTCATGGTAATAAGGTAGATTCTGATGCAACCTCCATGTCACATGACCTCTGGCTGTCATTCTCAGATCCTTCTGATCTGACACTTACTGACACTCACTGTCCATGGCAGACGGACAGCTTGCCAGGACAGATTTTAATACTGACATGCCTCCCAAGCTTCAGTCAGTCATATTCAGCTTTTCACATAATTGTACAAATTTCTGCTCAGGCAAATTCTTAGTGAAAAGATCAGCAACATTTTCAGCAGTATTACATTGTCTCAGTACAACAAACTTCCTGCACACTTCTGCTCTCACATTTTGATATCTGGCAATAATGTGTTTACTGCGGGTATGTATCCCTTGGTTATCAGCTAGCTGTCCAGCAGAAGAACTATCGCTGTAAATGGTTATTGGTAATTCACACAATACATCCATGTCTGCTAACAATTGATAACACCACTCTATTTGTATGATACAATCATTCATTGAGGAAAATTCTGATTCACAGGAACTCGTGGCAACATGAGTTTGCTTAATTGTTTTCCATGCAATCAGAGCACCAAACATACATATGGCATAATCTGTGGTAGATTTCCCATCAGGACATTCCCCCCAACTTGCATCTGTGTAAGCAAGTAGTGGAACCTCACTGGACACACTAAGTATCAATTTCTTACTGATTGTTCCTTTTAAGTATCTTAGAACACGTTTTGCAGCTAACCAGTCTCCTTCTGTTGGGTTAGCACATTTTTGAGTTAACCAGTGAACAGCTGTACATATGTCAGGTCTTCTACAACAACTTAGATACAACAAAGATCCTACTAATGATTGATAGACCTCCTTTTGTACAAACACTCTGTCATCTTGTTCCTTGCAATAAGATGTTGACATTGTGTGCTTCTGTCATGTTAAATTTTTCTAACAGTTGCATTATTTTGTCACTTTGACTCAGTTCATACATACCATCCACATTTTTAGAGATATTCACTCCTAAATAGTTCTGGATGACTCCAAGATCCTTTATTTTAAACTGAGCTTGCATTTTTTGTTTAAACCAATCCAACTGCCTTTTGTTATGGAAAAGAAAACAAACATCATCAACATAAATAAAGATAAAACATGATGACTGATCAATAGTTATCTGGTACAAACAAGGATCTGCCACACTTTGTACAAACCCAAGTTCAGTCAAGGCTTTTCTCAAACATTCTTCCCAAAGATGAGCACTTTGTTTTAGCCCATATAATCCTTTGTGCAATCTCAGCACTAACTCAGGAGATTCACATTCAAATCCTGGTATTTGCTTCAGGTATAGCTCTTCCTCCAATGGTGCATTGAGGTAAGCTGTCTCAAAGTCAAAATGGTTAACATACATTTTATTTACAGTAGCAAGCACCAAAGCTGCTTTCACTGATTCCATTCTGATTGTGGACGCATGGCATTCATAGAAATCACATCCTGGCTTCTGGCTAAACCCTTGCGCAATCAGACGGGCTTTATATTTTATGGCCCCGTCACTGGAGTGTTTTACTTTAAATAGCCATCTGCATCCAATTGCCTTTTTTTCTTCTGGCAACTCTGCAGGAGAAAACACATTATGAGACATCAAAAAGTTAAATTCTGTCTCCATGGCTTCCAGCCACGCTGTCTTCTGTTTTCCATCCAGAGTCAGCACATCATCATAGCTCTGTGGAATGTAAACATGGTTAATTCCATAACGCTGCGGCGGAATGCCCTTTGTAGCATGAGAAGAAACTCTGACAGCCTGCTGTTGCTGTGTTTCACTCTCCTCCACCTCCGTTTTCAGCTGAGACCTACTAGGAGAAAAAACTTCCTGTTTAATTTCTCTGTTAGTTTCAGCATTCAGATCTGTAACAGTCATTGGCAGTGACACAGTAGAAGGCAATTCATTTGCATGTATTTTTGACCAGTTACTATTCTCACAAAAATTG
This sequence comes from Gekko japonicus, assembly GCF_001447785.1. NCBI lineage: Eukaryota > Metazoa > Chordata > Lepidosauria > Squamata > Gekkonidae > Gekko > Gekko japonicus. The sequence continues at coordinate 157,604 of NW_015166472.1, read as the reverse complement.
GCTGATCTGCTGTACTTAACCGAGTTATTTTTTGTGGCAAAGCGATAAGCCTTCATGCCTGTCTGATACCCGAGAAATGTTAGTTTCTCAGCTCTAGACTTCCCTTTTCGCCTCTGGCTCAGTGGAATGTTAACCCACGCCTGAGTGCCAAAAACTCTCAAGTGGTCTATACTGGGTCTTTTGCCATACAAAGCTATGTAGGGAATGTTATCTATGCTGCTTGTCCACAAGCGATTTAAGGTATAGCAGCAAAACTTTATGGCTTCTGCCCAGTAAGAGTATGGTAGGTTAGAGTCTGCAATCACAGAGTGCATCATAGTCTGTAAGACCCCCCCACGGCGCTCAGCAACCCCATTTTCGCTGGGCGATCCCACATTTGAACATCTGTGTTTGATCCCTTGAGACTTAAAC
>NW_015166472.1:151903-156291 GCF_001447785.1 Gekko japonicus | reverse complement strand
CTCCTCGGCTTCTTCAGAGCTCTCCAAACTTAGCTCAGGCACCTCGTCCTCTTCACAAGACTGTGGCTCCAGGTTTTAATCCAACACGCCGCTGTATCCAGAAAGTGTCTTGTCCAGGCAGGACCGACTTTCCACAGCTCAGCGCAGCGCAGGGCGTTAGGCTGGGCCCATAACCCTGACGGTATGGAAGAAAACGCCGTGCAGCAGAGTAGTAAAAGTATTTACAGTTTATTTACACACTGGAGTATATTTACAGTCTCTCTGAGTCCAAAATCGTGGTACTCTCTGACAAGGTGCTGCGCAGGCAACTGATCCCATAGAAGAGATGAACAGCACTGTCCAGCACTATGCTTATATGTAGAACAACCAATCAACACACAGTTATTTACATAATTGCCAAGTCATGGTGATAAGGTAGATTCTGATGCAACCTCCATGTCACATGACCTCTGGCTGTCATTCTCAGATCCTTCTGATCTGACACTTACTGACACTCACTGTCCATGGCAGACTGACAGCTTGCCAGGATAGATTTTAATACTGACAGAATAATAGCAAGCAGCTGGGCTTGCCAGTGGTTGTAGGCAGGCCTGAGTCCATGAGTCCTCCCTCAAGGTCCAGAACAGGCCTGGAAAGGGTCCTGTCCCTTCTCCCTTCCTTTTACTGACAGAAGGCTCGAAGGATGGTTATGCTTTGTGGTTGCCTAGCAATGGCCACCAAGGGCATTAGGTTCTTAAAATTACAGGTGCTGTTTCTATCATTGCAGGGGGGGGGGCTTTCCCAATGTAATTTTCCCAGATTTCAGATTTTTCTGCACACCTGGGGCATTTTTCAAGTTTGTAGAAAGATCTTTCTTGTCTGTTCATAGCTCCAGTTTCTGACTTTAGATATTCACAGATTTGGCTATATTGAGAATTAGCCCGCAAGTGGAAACCCGCAAGGACTTGTGGGAGGCATCTCATTTCCCCCGTCCCCACTATTTCCTCTTCCCCTTTTCTGAAAGCCCCCATAGCCTCTCCTCTTTTCCTTAGGGTTGCCAGCTCCAGGTTGGGAATTTGGAGGTGGAGACTTGGGAGGGAAGATTTGGGGAGGAAAGTTACTTCAGCAGGGTGTAATGCCATACAGTCTACCCTCTAAAGCAGCCACTTTCTCTAGGGGAATTTATCTCTGTCATCTGGAGAGCGGTTGTAATTCTGTGTGATCTCCAGCCACCACCTGGAGGCTGGTAACCCTAGTTCTCATGGAGGAAATGGCTGCTTTGGAGAGTGGAATCTATGGCCTTATACTCTTCTGAGGTGCCTCCCCTCCTCAAACTCCATCCTCCCCAGGCTCCACCCACCAAATATTCAAGTATTGGGTGATATCAAATCACCCAGAGGTTGTTGCCAGGCCTTGGGTTGCCAGCCTCAAGGTGGGACCTGGACATCTCCAAAATTACAACTGAACTCCAGATGACTGAGATCTGTCCCCTAAGTTGAGAAAATGGTTCCTTTGGAGGGTGGATTCCATGGCATTATATCTGGCTGAGGCCTCTTCTCTCCCCAAACCCTGCCCTCGTCAGAATCGACCACAACAGCTCTAGGAATTTCCTAACCTGGAGCTAACAACCCTTCCTAGGTCTGCCCCCAATGCATTCCTTGAGCCCTGCCTCCTCCCCCTGCCTTCTGTTAATAGAACCTAGCCTGGAAAGCTATGGTTGCCTATCAACAGCCACTTACCTACAGGCTCTCCTTTTATCATTTTGGGTTTTTAACCCCCCCCCATATTTCTTTTTCTTTTTTAGAAAGAGAGAGGGGAAGAGATTTCAAACTCCCCTCTTCTCTCACAGAGCATCTCCTGCAAACTACAGGGGGTGGGAATTACTGGGCACAGCAATATAATCTTCAAAGCAACCCTGTGCATCAGAGACCACTGCATCCTGGCATTTAAAAGGTTAAGTGTGTTATAGTGGGAGAGGAAGGAAGGATGGGAGCTGGCATAATTAGTCTCTTCCCCCCCCCCATTGCACTGTACAGGAAAAAAATATCCATCTATTTCTTGCTTAAATCACTTCTGCAGGGGTGGGGGCCATGCTAAGTAGCAGTTCAAGGCTAAAATGTGTGCATTCAGACTCCAAGTGCAACTGGCAAGGCATTAAACACAATGCTCTGATGGTGAGAGGGGCTCTCTCCAAAATATCTAGCCTTTCACTTGGGCTTTTACCGGTCTTGGAAAGTGAATGTAAATAAAGCCACGTGATAATGCAGAGGAGTGGAGCGAGCACCTTATGAAGCATCCTGCCGAGTACAGTCTTCCCGCAGAGGCTCACCATACACAGAAGTGCATGGAAGGATCATAGATCTCCAAGTAGAGGCTGCGGGGTCATTTCTAAGGCAGCGGTTTGTGCAGAGGGCTATAGCCGTGGGTGGTTGTCCTCGTGGCTCCAACAGCTACTCCCAGGGCAGACAGCGGCGCAACTTCCCTTGAGCTCCTGAGTGTTCTAACATAGATCAGCAGGTAGAGAATGTCGTTTTACTTTGGGAGGGGATTTAAGTATCCCCCTTTTTATTTTTGAAACATGTAAGATTTTTCTGCAACCCTGGAGAGTACTCCAAGCGTGCAGAAAAACCTCTTTAGCCTCCAGGTGCCCTTGTTCTGCGGAAATAAGTATCCTCACAGAGGGGGCAACTTGGCTATTAGATATATAGATTGATGATGATTTTGGTGCACCCAGAGTCATCTTTTCTTTATTTTTGGTGCATGTGTAGGGTTGCCAGGTCCCCGGGGGCAGGGGTTTGCCCACTCGATGGGACCCTTACCCGCCAGCCCAGACTGGTCCACCAGGGGGACCCCACCCACAAAGTGCCAGGATTGCGGCAATGTGCCCAGCATGATGACGTCACCCGGAGGTGACATCATTGTGCCGGGCATGTTGCAGGGGGGACGCTCTATCATTCAAGGGAAAACTGTATGGTTTCCCCTTGAATGATAATGGTCCCACCCCCAATGTGCCCGAAGTGATGACATCACTTCTGGGTGATGTAATCGCAGCACATGTGTGAAACGCATGAGCCAAAGAGGTCCCGGAGAGGGGCCGGGACTCCCCCACCGCAGCTACAGGTAGGACCTGGCAATCCTATGCATATGCAAAATTTATCATCAATGTAAAATTTTCCTTTCTTGCCAGAAAACAACCAGAGTAAAACCCAGGGCATAATGGAACAGCAGAACTGTGATAGAGAAGAACTGGAGGAATCCCCTAGTTCCTGACACATTTTTACAATATCCTATATTGTACTGAATTGTTCCATTTGTGCAGAGTTGCTACCTACTCAGTACCTTTGGGGATCTAAAAAAACTAAATACATCCCATTCATGGTGAATAGATACTCATAATTAAACCCCCTCTGTTTTGGAAATGATATGTGGAAAATATTATCAGAGGACCCTCAGGGTTGGAAGCTAAAATAATATCCATTTAAATAATGTCTATTACAGTATTCTGTATTTTCAGTTCCTGATTAAGCTATTCTATATGCATGCATAAATTTTGGACAATAAAAAAGAGCCAAATAGTCAGCTGAATAAAGTACAAATCAATCCCTGAAAGACAGACTCAGATTCAGTCCTCTCTGAACATTCTGTCATTGCGAGATATGCATGTTTCTCAAGCAACGGTTAAACACTCTTTAATTCACTTTTGTTATAGATATTACACATTGCCACACACTTTAGAAAAATAACAAAATGGTTTGGGCCGTTCTTTTGACCATACCTCATAAACCATAGTTCTGCTTGTTCTTTGCGGCTCCATGCAACAGCTTTGAGTATGAACTTATTTTCCAGGTCATCAATTCAGCTGTCCAGTGCTGTTGTCCTTAGAATTTAAAACCAGAATACTGGGATTTTTGCTCTTCACACAATTTATCTTTATGTTTTCAGTTTCCCCTCATAACCTCCTGTGATTTTCAATCTCCCTTGAACTTCTTTGGCCTTCAAACTGTTGATTCCACCCCAAAGAAAACCATAACAAAGCCAATCTTTGCTTCCTCAGTCTTTTCATATGTATAACTCTTACCATACAGACATTATGGCCAGAGCTCTTTTTGTAGAAAAAGCCCAGCAGGAACTCATTAGCATATTAGGACACACCCCTAACAGTGCAGCTCATTAGCATATTAGACCACACCCCCATGTTACCAGAAGTGTGGTCATCTAGCCACAAGGAGGCCAAATCAAAATTTTGGGAGGCTCCATGCCACGTATCCTCCTACAAAGGATGCAGATCATTCTGCACTGGTGTTAATGCTGACACAAAAGTGATACTTCCTGGGCAATTCTGAAACACCTTCTGCTGCATGCAAGTGGGTGTCAGATAAGATGCCAGTGGGCACCACACTGGGGAATCA
>NW_015166472.1:129363-151836 GCF_001447785.1 Gekko japonicus | reverse complement strand
AGTTGCAGCTTTGTTCTACATATGCAAACAACATTTTCTCCAATTCTGATTCCAAATGCCAAAATTCGAACCACCTATGTTATCATTAACAATTGCAGCAACACTTAACATTTAAGTTCCAAAATACTTACCCAGTAATAATCCTGTAAGGGATATTGTGTTTACTTCCCTGTACAGGTGGAAGGATCACAAGTGAGAAATTAAACTTGTGCTTAAACTTACCAGGTGAATTTTTTTAAAAGCAGGTAGCCACATCGGTGTGTGACAAAATCCATGCAATAGCTTTTATTAGGTGAATAAAGGTGATTTGGGTACCAAACTCAGGTGAGACTGAAGGTCCTAATTCACAGTAGCCACTGAACCACCCCAAGCCTTTTAGCTGCTTTTGTCCCTCTTCTCCGGTGGGCTGCCAGTCTACTCTGTAGCTTTTATGTTCCCCCATAGCTGCTGTTGAGTCTTGTGAGCAAAAATTCTACTTCGTGAGCAAGCCTACATTTTGTTGTGAGTGAGTCTACATTTGACTGCCTAAATTAGTTTGAGTCTTGCTGAGACTCAACAACGACAAGCCACATAGCGTAAGATTCTTAGCTGGAAGCCCAGGAGAGATTGTTTGACTGCAAGTTTCCATGGCCCAGATCTTATGCACTGAACTGAGCAGTATCTCTCAGCATCACATACACTCTACAAATGCTCATTGGGTTCAACACTTGTACCACTAAACGCAGAAGAAAAGTCATTTGAATCAATGGCAATAAACAGGCCTTGTACATCCAAACCCTTGCACAGCAAATATTTAAAACTTAACAGAAACTATACAGGTGAGTGATTATGTATTCACTGGTGAAGCCTGGGTATCTGACAGTCTTAAAAAGCATACCACCAGATTTTCAAAAATCAGATCTGTCAAAGTCTGCTCCATTGAACGGTCATTGTATGAAAGTATCAACATGATACTCAACCAGGAGAAGCTTGACCCACTCAGGCAACTGAGAAGCTATAAGGAACTCAGCTGTATTATAAGGATGGGGCGGGGTGGGGGGGGTGGAGGACAACACACCCACCAAGCATCTTTGGTTATACAGCTCCTCTTGACGCTGAGAATTCTGGGACATGTAGTTTGCACAGTTACAGCATAGGGATGGGGTTTATATTGAATAGCATCTTTTAAGAGAGAGAGAGGGAACACAGAAGCAGCTGTTCTTATCATATTTTGGTGGCTGGAGCTCCCCCTTGGTGCACCAGAGGGGAGAGAGAGAAAGAGGCTGCAGAAACCTACACCAAGCCAGATCGTGCTGGGGACACAGCATTACAGGCAACTTTCCCACTCCTCTTTTGATTTCCCTCCATCCTCAAATCTTCATTTTCTTTTTCTTGCCCCCACCTGGGCTCCTCCCCTCTTCACTGGATTACACAGCCAGCCACTGCCTTGTATCACTTTCATTTTCTCTATGCTTTTTTTAAGTGCATTTTTTTCTAGCAAAGGGAGAAATCAAAAGCTTTCTTTTCAGTATTTCTCTCCCACCCCCCTCCCCACACACACTGGCCTGAAATCTCCCTCCCCCTCAGGATCCAGAGAAACTCACTAGCAAATAGTAAGAAATCTGATTAGAAGATAAATATTGTTTTTAATTCACAGTTTTTTCTACTCCTCTCCCTTTCTCTCGCTCTGTCTATACACACACACACTCTCTCTCTCCACCTTTCTTTCTTCTTTGGTGTTCAAAATAAAGGGGAAGGGGGGTGGCCACAGGAGGAGGGAACTCACCTTGTTCCCCAAGGATTTCCACATTTACAACACAAAAGCTCACCAGAAGAAGCAAAAGTTGTGCAGCCCGGAGGAGCAAAACTTTAGAGCTGGCAAATAGCACCCTCTGCCAACCGCCATTGCAGAAAGCATAGTATGCTTGCAGTTCAAAAAAACACACACAAAAAGCTCCAAAATCAAACGGCTTTTGGGTAGACTCTGAAAAAAAAAAAACCCACACACACACTGTAGGGAAGTTACGGCTTGACTCCTGATAAGAGATAAAAGAGGGATTTCTCACCACCCAAGCAAGAAATAGGCGAGGCTGGAGAAGGAAAGAGCTGACGCCAGAGGCAAGAAGGAGGAAAATTTCCTTGCACATGTGCAGAGCAGGCTTTTGGTGAGGGAGGGGAGGGCAGGGGGCAGGGCAGGCTCAGAAGCCAGCCGGAACTGTGTTCCAGTGCGTTCCTGCCCCAAAAAAGCCCTGATTATGGCTATGGCATCTACGTAAAATTTGACGTGATATTTGTCAAGCACAACTGTAAGAAAGCAATGTTGATGTGTGTCATGATCTGTTCAGGAATGGGAGCAAGGCCTAGTGTGGCCTGGTCCCAGGAGAGACCAGTGTGGGAGTGGAAAGTGGACAGCCTACAATCCCCCTAAGGCTTAGTGACAGTTGTAGCCAATGGAAGTTCAGGGTCTGTCTGAGGAAATTCTGACTTAAGCTTTTTGAACTGAAAAGCTGTGTTCTTTTGCTCTTCTGCAGTCTTCCCTCTCACAGAGTTAAACTGAGAGGAATAGTCTGGTCTGAGGAGAAAGATCCCTCTTTTGCGAAAGAGTGAGTACAGGCACAGGCTCGTATAAGAGGGCTGTGGGCCTTGAAGTAGTGACCAGTTAAGTGAACTAGGTCATCATGTTAGATTCATTTATTTTGCCTTTAAACACTGTTATATATTTTAAGCACCTTGTCATGTTTCCCTTGCCCCAGTACTGTGTTAATAAACCACTTGTTTAAGTGTTCTCTGCCTGGTTATCACACCTATGTTCTCGGCTTAAAAAGGGGCATTTTGAATGGGCTTGGGAGGGTACTCTGGGCCTTCTCAAGGGACCCGAAGTCCAGAATGGTGCCGGCAGAAGGTGGCGACCCACTGGGGGTCATGACAATGTGTATAAAGGGGGCACAATGGAAACCAGTGCATTGCCATCCATCCTTCTCTTTGCCCCCATGTGCTCAAGCTTCATTTTCACTAAAGAATTTATAACTGAGACCCTTTGTATGATATACATTTATGAAGATATTGACAGTAACAGCATAAATTACCAGCTTCCAGCTAAGGCAAAATGTTGAGTTTGGAAAACAGTGGCCCTGTTCATACGAGGCGTTTTGGGCCGGGAGGGGGACAGAACAGGGGCGGAGCAAATGGGCGCGATCCCACGGCAACATCTGGGAATGGTTGCCTGCCTGTCCCTGATCCGTCCCTACCGCCAAAAACACGCACTAAAAAAGAACCACCTACCTGGTTGTATCCATTAGAGCGCCGCAAGCCGGGCCGTTGGATCGGCCGGCGTGTCTTTGCGCCGGTGCATCCCGGCCCCCTGCCGTACTGTGCAGGCTCGAGCATGCGCAGTTCGGCAGCCTCCCCCTCCAATCTGACTCTTCCTCCCCGGCACCTGATCGTGCCAGGGAGCGAAGCACTGCGGCTCAGGGGATCCGTGGGATCCCGCCGCGGTGTTCCAACTTTGGTGCGGCTCACATTAGCCGCAGATCAGCCGTCCTTTTCCCTGCCGTGCGGCAGGGACCAGTTTCATGTTAAGTGACAGTTGTTGATTAATACAGCTGACAGAAAGCCTGTGGCTCCATAGCAGAGCACGTGTTTTGCATGCAGAAGGTTCCAGATTCAGTCCTTGACCTCCTGTTGTTTAGGTAATTGACATTATGAAATCCTTAACTCTGCCTGAGACCCTAAAGAACTGTTAAGGTAGACAAGATTAAGCTAAAGGGATCAAGAAATGTAAAACAGCTTCATCTGTTCAATATAAGCCCAGATCAGAGTCCCATTACGGATGTGAGGCTTGGCTGTAAGCAAGAGAATACATAAGAAGTGTGCCACTTCAAATGGGCCTTCAGTGTCTATTCCTCCTGTGTGATAAGATAAGGTATGTGTTTAGAGTAAACTTGACTAGGGCTACAGTCACACACACTAAATAATTCACTTTAAATCCTCCATCAGTGCACTTTCAATTGGATTTTATTGTGTGAACTGGCAAAATCCAATTCAAAAGTGCATTGAAAGTGGACTGAAAGTGGATTAATTAGTGTGTGTGTGTGATCAAAAAAAAAATTAGTGTGTGTGATCGCAGCCTAGATGTATCTTCTTATGACTCTCTCTTCAGTGCAGGTGCTTAAATTAAATGAGACATTCAGGACCTCCAGGTCTATGCCATTCTAAGTGAAGGGGGGGGGACTTTATGAATCTTTTATGTACACACATCAAAGTGGGGTTGGGAGGAAGAGAAAGATCACTGAACAACTGCCTCACTTGCTATTTCTCTGAAACATCTGGAACTAGTCGCTATCAGCTATGTGATACTGAGATAGATGGGCCATTGGCCTGATTCATTGTGGCATGTCTTACATTTTTATGCTTCAATTACTGCACTACCAAGAAATAAGAGAATCTTGTGTGTCAGTGGAGGTATTTGATTCACTTCACACAATTGCATATATTGCTTAGGACACTGCAAATTAGGCAAAGTTTCCAAACACACATAGTCAATAAGGAAGTTGGCCTGACCTGAATAGATGCTCTAATGTCTGTTTAATGATTGTTCAGTTCAAGTCAATGTAAACTGTGCATTCAATGGATCCCACACTAATATATTTCTTTTCTTTTTTTTGGTAAGTTTTATTTATCACTTTACAAAGTATATCCATACATATACTGATATTATATACAGATAACAATATTGAGTCTATTGTTTGTTCTTTTCCTTTATCCATTTATATATCCTATCCCACCTTTCTTGAAATACTTTATCATCTTTCCCTTGCAATATTACACTCAATTTGTCCATTTCTGCTACCTCCAATAGTTTTATAGCTAGTTCTTTTCTCGTTGGTATCTTCTCTTGTTTCCAATACTTTGCTATTAGAATTCTTGCTGCTGTGAGAATATAAGTTAGTACATATACATCATTTTCTTTGTATTCTTTTGGAATTATATTTAACAGATAAATCTCTGGACAAGGTTTCAGCTTGATATTTAACATTTCCATTATTATATTACTTATGTTTTGCCAAAATTTACAGATTTTTCCACATTTCCACCACATATGAAAAATTGTACCTACATTCACTTTACATTTCCAACAGTTTTTATTTGATGTTTTAATAAAACATAAAACCAAATTAATATATTTCTATACCTGTTATCAAAGAAGTGAAGCCTTTTGGTTTATTTTTAATTGATTCTGATCACTGTGGCTCACAAATCTGTTTTAGATTAAGTAGTGCATTAGTTATAACAATGCAAAGAGGATATGTTAAGTTTCTTTCTGAGTGCCTTGCCTTGGGCAAGTTGGCAAAGAATCAAGAGAAGAGACAGATGTCAAAGCCATCTGGACATCTACTTAAGAACATATAACAACTGAAGTCCTAAAAAACATTTCAAGTGGTATTTGATAGTGACCAAGTTGTGTCTGCACTTTGCAATCTGAACACTTTGATGGTTGGAAAAATCTTTAAAGTCATCCGTACAGTAAAAAATACAAATTACTATACTTCAAATTAACTAAGGGTCCACTCAATATTATCACTTGATTCAGAGAAAGGGAAGCAGCATGGTATAGCCTGATCTTGTCAGATCTTGGAAGCTAAGCAGGATCGGTACTTGGAAGGGAAGTAAGGAAGACTCTGCAGAGGAAAGCAATGGTAAACCACCTCTGCTTCTCACTTGCCTTGAAAGCTACCTGCTGGGGTCACTGTTAAGTCGACTGTGACTTGACAGCACTTTACACACACAAGCACACACATAGAGGCATTCAGACAAAAGCTACCTTTAATTTCTTTTCTGACTTTTAAATGCTACATTGTCTTTTAAAATCGAGGCAGTGGAAGCAGATGAGCTAAGACTGCAATCCAAAGTATGTTTACTAAGAGATAAGTCCAACTGAGGTCAATGAGACTTAGTTCTGAGTAAATATGCATAGGATAGATTTTCTGGATTAGTAGATATGCAGACCAGGGATTCAAGCTCTCTCCTGTTTTGGTTGGGGTTATACTGCCCTTAAAAAGCCAGGGCCGCAGCTTGGGAGTGCTGCTTGATTAGAAAATCAGGTGGCTGCAGTAGCCCAAAGTGATTTTGCACAGCTTCAGCTAGTGCACCGGCTGCACCTGTTCCTGTGTCAGCCTGATCTAGCCAAGTGATAATGCCTTAGTTACATCTAGTCTGGACTATTTCAATGCATGCTACTTGGGGCTAACCTTGAAGACTGTTTGGAAGCTGCAGCTGGTTCAGGATGCTGCAGCTAGACTGCTGGTCAGAGGAAGCTATCAGGAGCATATGAACCCAATACTACAGCAATTACACCGACTACCAATCTACTCCCAAGGCCAGTTCTTCTTCTTCTCCTTCACCTTTGAAGCCCTGCATCGCTTGGGACCAAAGTATCTGAAGGACAAACTTCACCCAAGCATTCTTGTCTGGGAGTTAGATAGCAGGGAAAGACCCTCCAATCAAAGAACCTCGTCGGCCACTTGAGAGAGGGCCTTTTTGGTGGCAGACCCACAGTAATAGAACAATCTCCCAGGGAGTTGCAACTGGCCCTTTCACTGTTGATCTTCAGGAGGCTGTTGAAGATAGTTAATTATTGGTAGTCCTAATTGGATATTCTTAATTGTGGCTTTGTATGTATTTTATGCTGCTGTTTTATTTATGCTGTTTTAAATAATCATTTTATTTGTATTGTAAGCCACCTTGAGTTTCACAAAGGAGAAAGGCAGCTACTAAATGTTTTAAATAAATAAATAAAAAGTTCTGAGTTGCTATAAAAAAGAAAGATAAATAAATGCATTCAGAAAATTAGCCAGAGTTCAAGCCAAGTGCACCTATTCCATTAAGCTTGGGAGGGTAACTAATCTGAATATCATTTTCTCCCATTTTTGGACCTAAACCAATGAGTCCAGAGGTGGCCATTTTCTGGCGAACCTATGCTGCCTGTAGGTGTACTCTGCTTTTATTTCCCATTTCCCCAGCCTTCCTTAAGATTTCGGTTTTCTGTGGCATTTTCATGCCTGGCCAGGAGGACCATTTTCATCTCATGTAATTATTGTGGCAAATAGTTCATTTTTGTTTGCTTGTTTTACAGCATTTTATGCCACTTTCCTCAAAATAATTAGATTATATGTCATTTTCACACTATTTATTTATTTATTAAACTTATACCCTGACCTCCCAGCAATAGCCGGCACAGGGCGGCTTCCAAAAATTTAAAACAACAATAAATAATATAATAATTATAAAATCACAAACCAATAAAACAGTACAGTATTAAAAGCTGCTAACCAATACAATCCAGATGTCATTAACAATAATAATTTAACAAGATGACGTTCAGCTTCAAAACCTTTCAAGTGGTCAGTCACAATCTAATATCGTGTGGCTGGCTCAGGCTGCTTAAGGCCCTAGGGGCAGGGTTTTCCCCCCGGGGCGGCTCCTAATTAAAGGCCTGGTGGAACAGCTCCATCTTGCAGGCCCTGCGGAACTGCATAAGGTCCTGCAGGGCCCTGATCTCCTCTGGGAGCTCGTTCCACCAGAGAGACAAAATGAATGCAAAGAAGTGGGAATTTTAAAGGAAATAATTTTCATAATCTTCATTAATATGGTTAAGGGAAGGGATGAGCCCAGTTTCATCCTGAGTGTGGAGGAACTGTAAAAGAAAGATGAATCTTCTGAACTGAAACACAGTTGGCATGAAATTTGTAAAATCTCTTGGCAAAGAGATGTATTAGAAAGGGAAGTGAGTAAATCAGCAGGCACATTGTCCAACTACAGCACAATAGCTGCTGTTTCTATCACACCCTTAGGGTTGCCAACCTCCAAGTGGGGCCTGGGGACCTCCCGCTATGACAATTGATCTCCAGGTAACAGAGATCAGTTTCCCTGCTTTGGAGAAAGGACTCCATGGCATTGTACCCTACTGAGGTCCCTCCCCTCCCTAAACCCTGCAGTCCCCAGGCTCTACCCCCAGAATCTCCAGATATTTCTTCCCCACCCAGAGCTGGCAACCCTAATCAATCATACTTGATTGGCATGTCTTTATGCAGCATGACATTGCTGCCTAATTGGCTTGGGGAAGGTTTCATTCTGTAAAGCTTGGAATATTGTTAGCAGAACCAAGACACGCCCATACATACCTAACTAATTTCAGGGCAGAATTGAAGGCTGTCGTTCAGTAATTTGACCAGTTTGCAAATAGCCATTTCAATTTAACCATTCCACATTCTTAATTTACTCTGTCTTCAGCACTTTCGGTAGTGTTATAGATAATGCAGCTCATTTCCATCTCTTCCTCTGTTAAATCGTGGGTTCAAGAGGCTATAGTGATTTCAGCATAGCTCTTTATTGGAACATTAAGAACAACAATACATGCAAAGAGCTGCAACTATATACAAACCCCCAGTCCTAAACACACCCACAAAATACAAATAAACCAGTAAGAACACAGTAGCTAGGAGCCTTCTTTTGCATGGCATCACTTACACTTCTGTTACCTGATTGGCCTGCTCTGCAAGGGCGGACAATCTGAATGTAGCTGCTAGGATCCTCTCTGACAATGCTTGTTCATTTGAAGCTCTCACTACACAACATCCACCACCCAGTTGGTTGGTATGAAAATGACTGTAGCCTTCATCCAAGGTGGAACATGCTTCTCCTCTGGAACAAGGCTTCCAGGACCTGGTGAAAGTGCCTTGGATAGCAGAACAGACTCATGAAATGAAACCCACAAATATAGCAACACATACTTTGATGCCCATTATACTGTAAGAAACGTCTCTATAATGTGTACGGGATGACGTTATCCCTTTTATCGTCTCAGGGAGACTAATAACAATAACATTGTATCATGCATCCTTGCTGTTAAATATTTGAATTATTTCTTATCCTACAATCTGCAAGGAATGGGAGTGTTAGAAAGAGGAGAGAGCAAAATTCTGTCTTCCCGATGGGTCCAGAAGGGTCCGAAGAGTGGAGAAGGAAAGCAATCTGAATAAGAAATTGTAAATCAACTTCACAAAGAGAAACAATTCTTTTCAAGCTCTTGGTTCTAGTGATATAAATCCTAAAGCAAGATGTTCCCTCACCTGAGATTTATAGGGGTTTTGAATCTTTCAATACCTCTATACACTCTAGTCAACAACTCTAATTTAGTTTGGAAAGAACTAGCACATATCTCCAAGTGTGCTTCAGTTTATTATCTCATACACCAGGAGGCCTTGTCAGTAGCTACACTGGCATAGAGCACCTGTGGTGAAATCATTCCCCTATTCAGCTTTGCTTTTAGGCTTATTGTGCTCCATAATATTATACCAGAATGACTAGAACACTTTCAGTGTCATTTTTAGACTCCATTGAATAAACAACAGGACAAGATAGGTAGCCGTGTTAGTCTGTCTGTAGCAGTAGAAAAGAGCAAGAGTTCAGTAGCACCTTACAGACTAACAAACTTTGTGACAGGCAGTGTTCCCTCTAAGCTGAGTTACTGTGCGCCAGCTCACAGTTTTTTAGCCTCCGGCTTAACACTTTTTTGTCTTAGCTCAGGAAGGATGGCTCCAGAGTAAACTAATTTGTGCAATAGCCAAATCGCTCGCTCACAACTTTAATGCTAGTAGCCCACAAAGTAGATTTTTGCTCACAAGACTCCACAGCTTAGAGAGAGCATTGGTGACAGGATATGACCTTTCATGAATCACTACTCACTTCTTCACATACAGCTAGAATGTGAGTCCATCTTTCCTTATATCTTGGAGAGTGATTTCAAATGCCAAATGACAATAGCAGGCAAATGTCAATAGCAGGTGAATGACAATAGCCGGCATGATTGGATTAGTTGTGATACGCAGAGGGGTAGTAGGCATGGAGAAATCAGCATTGGTAATGAGATAGGAAACCTCAGTTCAGTCCAGGAGGATGCATTGTCTTGAGCTTCATTATCAGTTGCAATTCAGCAGTCTCTCTGTGTCCCTTTGAAATTCCTTTGTAAGAGAACTGCTACTCCTAGGTCAGCAACTGAATGTCCTGGAAGGTTAAAATGTTCCCCCACTGGTTTTTGAATGTTATGGTTTCGAATGAAACAAAGTTTGAGTCCAGTGGAAGGGAATTGCTGACACGTGATGACATAAATTACATTAGAGGATGAGCAGGAATATGAACCTGAGTTGGTATGGCTGATGTTGCTGGATCCAAAGAGAGCAAAGTTGGCATCTTGGTTTGTTGCAGGCCTTGTTACCAGAGTCCATGTTTTAGATTAGCAGGCTGTCTGTAAGCAAGAAAAAGTTTTAAAAAAACCCACCACCCATGCCTGCTAACCAGTGCAGCCATCAGCCGGGATTGCTTGTCTTGCTCCATTGCTGGATTAGTTGATGTGTTTAGCATGATTTGTTAGGCAAGTTTGCGTCAGTCTTGGAGAAAAAGAAGTCTAGCCAATACTAGGGCATGATCACACGCACAATTAGCTGTGCCATAGGCACGAATGCCAGGTGGATTTAAAGGGTGCGATCAGACACGGACATCTGGGAAGCACCCTGCACCTGTCAGCAACCCATTCTACTCCACTGCTCCCCCCCCCTGCGTTATCTCATGCATGTGACCACCACCCTAAAGTGCCATTTTGTGGTGCTTAGACTTCCCTGCGCCCCTAGTTGCTGCAACCAGAATTGCATTAAAAACAAAAAGATGCTCAGAAGGGTGCAGCATGACGCTGGCTTCACAGCCCTCCAGCTGACTTGGGCCCCCTAAATTTTGTCCCCCAAGTCCCTCTATGTTGGCTGCCCTGCACTCCAATGATCAACAGAGAAAGCTAATATGTATAATCCAGGCATCAGATACACAATAGAGAGAGAAAGAGAAACCTTTAATGGCTTAATAATACAGCAAATCAAAAATTCAAAAACTAGTCACCAATAGATAGATAAACAGACAGACAGAGACAGATAGATACACACACACTAAAAAGGGTCGCCACCAAACAGAAACCATTTGGAATTAATAAAATGGAGGGGGGGAATAAATCTCAGTATTACAGTCTCTAACCCTTAACTTCCATATACATGACAGGAACTCAGCAACCACTGCAGTAATTTCAGGAGATTTGTCAGATAGAAAAAAAACTAGATCATAAGAACATAAGAGAAACCAATGTTGGATCAGGCCAATGGCCCATCCAGTCCAGCACTCTGTCACACTGTGGCCAAAAATACTAGGTCATTATTAGTCATAGATTTTGCAGAAGAAAGAAGGGGACAGATCAAGGAATGGTGTAGCAAAGAGTAATGAGAACAATGAAAAATAATACATTGCACTGAGTCAGGTTCATTGTAAAGACAGGTAAAGACTCTTTCTTTATAAGGAATACTCATATATCTGCCTGTCAAAACAACCGTAGGGAAGAGATTGAACCTGGCAAGTATGAAAGCTCTACGGTGTGAGGGATTTACCAAATTAGAAAAATACTGGGCCACAGAGTCTTGTGCGGGGGAAAAACCAAGAAAACACAGAAAACAGATACACAATAACAGGGTGAAGGCTGAATCCCTACAATGACTTGGGAAATTAAATGGCACTTACTTCAAAATAGACTTATTTAGGATTGTTCCAAAAGCCCCCTGAATTGGAATATGAGATATTTAAGGATGCTTGCTTAGGACAAAAAAAAAATCCTCTGGTGGTCTGGTCACTTGTACTAGATGTAGATTGTTTATAAAATGGAAATATACATTATTTTATAGTCTCATTAAATTTATTCACTTGGTAAATAAAGGTTTTCATGTTTTTTTCTTCTTTTTTCATTCTTTTTATTCACATGTCATTTAGCATGACATTTTTAATCATCATTCAAAGCTGTTTTACAGGCATAAGCAGAGAGAAGTTGTGGATCCAAAATTTACCAGACAGAAAGAGGTCAAATGAGTTACTTCCATCATGTGATCCCAGTCCAACAGATGGAATAAACAGCTGAAGATGAGAAAAATAAAATTTGCAGAGTAAAGGGGAGCAGAAGAAGTAACTCTTTAAAGCTGAGCAAAGGGAGGGGACAGGGGGGTTAGTTTTCTCTGTGCTTTACTCTGGATTCACTAAATATTTATAGTTTACTTATTCATTTATTTATACTAAAATGTTGGGTTTTTTATACCACAGAAAGATATTTCGTTTTGTCAAGCTTCTTTTTAACTTCAATGGGATTTAAGTAATCAAATCATTGCAGGGATTGCTGCCAAAAATTGTAAGCCAAAGCTATTGCCATTATACAGACAAAGTTAAGCACTCTTAAGCAACAAACACCTCAAAGTGAGACTTTATTACCATTTGCCTTTAAAGTGCTTAATTTTGGCTAGGTTTTGCCTTGTGGCATTCATATTTTATTTTCATTTTTTTAATGACATTTTACTGGCACATTTTTATTCATTCTTATTTTAAAAGTATCTTTTATGGCAGCAAGCCCATCCCCAACCTACACATGTTCACTGGGGTGTATGTATACAATCTGTGCATATATGGCTTCTTGATGGATCACAAATCCTGCTTCTTCAAGGTTCCTTATCACACAGAAAGAGCTGTAGGCACATACACTGCTACATGCATGTGCTCCAATAAAGACACAGAGGTAAGGTAGAGTTTTATTTTATTTATTTATTTTATTGGATTTGTATCCTGCTCTCCCTGTTTCCAGGCTCAAAGCTGGTAAAATCATGATAAAAAACATTCTAATACATAAATACAATCTCTCTATATAATAATTCTGTTTTTGAGTGGCAACATTCCATGCTCTCCCTCAGCCATTGGCCCATCAGCCGCCACTCAAGAGTACTCACGTGCCATTGGCCAGGTGCTGGGTCTGCTCCTCTTCCCTGCCCACTCCCCCTTCAGCCACTGTGCCCTGTCAGAATTACTGGCAAATGGCTTTCTCTCTTGACAAACACACCTTTCCTGTGTGGGACTAACTTTCCCCTCACTGGCTGTTGGTAGGTGTCACGAAATGGCAGTTACCTGTGTTTGTAAGATGACTGTGGTTCTTTGTTTAAAATGTTCCCCCATAAGGTTTAATTGAGCTGTAGTTTCAGAGCGGGGCCTGCAGGGGTATCACTTACTGGGTTGAATGGGGCTTCCTCATCTGCTGGCCTACAGTTCCCAGCTGCCCCAAGGCCAAAAATTGCGGGAAAACAGGGACTGTCCCAAGGCAGTCTTTGTCCCTGGGAGCAGCAGAAATTCAGTCACTCCCCTGTTGATTTATGTCCTGTTGGTTCATAGTGTGTGCTTACTCCTACAGTGTGTAGGAATAATTTGCGCTAATAATCTGTTGTGCTCTGACCACGTAGTCTCCCCTGCTCTGCACAATACCAAAGGAAGGGGGTAGCCCAGGGAAAGCAAAAAAAAAAAGGCCAGACCCTTGGGTTGCCAACTTTCCAGGGATCCCCCAAAGATTGGAGATTCCATCTCCAAATAGGGAGATTCAGCCAGAGGGGTCTCACTGTCCCTCTAAAAAGGCAGTGACAATTCCATGAGTGGTGGCAGTGAACTTAAGGAGTGAGATACGCCCACAGGATGAGGGTGGGAGGCAAACAGCTGAGTTGTAAACTGGAGCCCATTTCGCCATTGTAGGCAACCAAGCTTGGTTCAGACAAAGCAAGGAAACCCTTTGCAGGCCTTTGTGAGGAACTCATTGGGGCCAGTCCTGACTGTGGTTGCCAGGTAGGGAGATTCCTGGATATTTTCTGGTAGAGTCTATGGAAGCCAGGGTTTGGGGAGGGGAGATGCCTCAGCTGAACAGAATGCCATACAGCCCACCTTCCAAAGCAGTTATTTTCTCAGTGGGGTGGAGAGACCTCCACCTCCACACCAAGGGCCCTCTATGGGTATTCGATGATGCTCATACTGCAAAGGGGGGGGGACAGCACCGAGTCAAGATGGCCTGATCAGACCATCCCAATGGCATGAGTGCGTGCATGAGCAATAAGACAGGGGAAAGTCCATTGGAACCCATTTACTACTGGACTTTCCTGGTGTCTTTTAACTTTGTTTCCGTTGCAGAGCAGCACGGGTTGCCAAAGACTTCGGGATGTGTCCCAGATGTTGCTGTCTGATTGCACCCTTTAGATCCATTGGGCATTCATGCCTATGTCAGATCTACTGGTGTGTGTGACCGCACCCAATAATATATAGTAAAATACAAAATAAACAGTATAATAAAAGATGGTGTAAAACTCAAGGGGGAGTGGTGTATAATCTGACTAGTGTAAAAGGGGTGGAGAAAGGGAGCCCTGCAGAATTGCATTAAGTCCCACAGGGTCCGGATCTCAACTGGAAGAGTGTTTCACCAGACTGGATCCAGGGCTGAAAAGGCCCTGGCTCTGGTCGAGGACAGCTGAATGCTCTTTGGTCCAGGGATCACCAGCAAATTTTTATTGCTAGAGCAAAATGCTCTCTTGGGGATATACCAGGAGAGGAGGTCCCGAAGGTATGCTGCTCCCAGACCATTTAGGCCTTTGAAGGTTAACACCACAACCTTGAATCTGATTCGGTCTTCGGTTCAGAGCCAGTGTAGCTGGTAGAGCACTGGTTGAATATGTGTCCTCAAGTTAATCTTTGGGTACCTGCCTACAGTGAACTTGGTGATGGCACCCTCACAGGGGTTTCAAGGCAAGAGATAAGCAGAGGTGGTTTGCCATTGCCTCCCTCTGCATAACAACCCTGGACTTCCTTGGTGGTCTCCCATTCCAAACACTAATTAGGGCTGACCCTCTTTAGTTTACTAGAGTTGACAAGATTGGTCTAGCCTGGGCCATCCAGGCCAGGACATTTTAAA
The DNA here is from genome assembly GCF_001447785.1 of Gekko japonicus. Classification (NCBI taxonomy): domain Eukaryota; kingdom Metazoa; phylum Chordata; class Lepidosauria; order Squamata; family Gekkonidae; genus Gekko; species Gekko japonicus. Next base: position 137,012 of record NW_015166472.1, on the reverse strand, counting down.
AGTCTGCCCCAAGGATTCTACTTTCAAGGCTTATGCAGTTTTACAGCACAATCTTAAACAGAGTTATGCCCTCCTAAACCCATTGAAATTGATGGATGTAGAAGGGTATGTGGCTGTTAGGATTGCACTATTAATACAGAATGTGGAGTCGTTCCAGTCCGCTAGTAAACAAATGCTCAGTCTAGCTCCACAGGCTAGACCTGGCAAGGCAATAACAAAAGATTAAGTTTCTGTTTACTAGTGGGAGGGCATGTAACAGAGACCTTTCACTAACACTAACTAGGGCTGCAGACAGACTGGCAGCTTGGGGCACTTTGGAGGCAGTGCAAATACCTCCGTTTCAAGCAGGAATAGAAATTCCCAGTCAAACACTGCATCCCAACTCACTGTTATATCTTGCAGGGGGCGCGATGGATCAGTCACACTGTTGCCACGCACCATCCACAAGGTACTTACCTTCAAAGCCCTATATGGCCAGGGGCCAGCATATCTTCGAGACTGCCTCTCCCCATATGAGCCCCGTAAAGCACTAAGGTCCACCAATCAACATCTCCAGGCAGTCCTCGGCCTCAGGGACGTCTGTCTACCCTTGACCATGGCCAGGGCTTTTTTGGCCCTGGCCCCTGCCTGGTGGAATGAGCTCCCAAGTGAGATCAGGGCCCTGCGGGATCTATTACAATTCCACAGGGTCTGCAAGGTGGAGCTCTTCCATCGGGATTTCAGTTGAGGCAGCTCCCATTTATAGCCTGGGTTGGCCCCCATTTACAGCTTGGGTCGGCCCCTATTTACTGCCTGGGTCACAGACCCCAAACTTTATAGATTTCTGGGAAATGTATTCCCAGTACTATCAACCACTGAGGTATCTGGCTTTCTACTAGAGTTGTTTGTTTTTACATGTTTTAACGTGGTTTTAATTGTATTGCATTTTATATTGCTGTATTGAATTTATAAGAGGCTGCGGTGGCTCAAGTGGTTAAGACGCTGAACTGCAGACCTGAAGGTCGGTAGTTCGGCAGTTCGAGACCTGAGTGCTGCATGACGGAGTGAGCTTCCGTCTCTGGTCCCAACTCCTGCCAACCTAGCAGTTCGAAAGCAAGAAATTGCAAGTAGATAAATAGGTACCACTTCGGTGGGAAGGTAACAGCGTTCCGTGTGCCTCGGTGTTGCCATTGCAGTCAAAGCATTTTTTTACGCATGGCTTTAGTGATTCAGCCATTTAGACTAACCAGACCACCCAACTAGTTGTGAAAGGTTCACCCAATAAGAACTTGAAACCTCCAGGCTTCTGTGTAGGCAACAAATACTGCCATGACATTAAGACAAAATTTTGCTCTCAAAGGGCTGGATTCTTAGGACACATCGGTTTTCCATTTGAGGGGGAAATGGTGTGGAAAACTCATTTTCCCTAATGCCCAGACGCAGCTCTTCAGATATTGAAAAAATCTGGTCACCTGTAAGGATTGCACCTCTTCTCCAGAAGGGGGCAGTACAATCATTCAAAAGCACCATTCACATGTAGGCAAACTCATTTCTATTTCTGTGGGGGGTTACAAATAATCATTGTCAGACTGGCCATCACCTGGGCTAGAGTGTTTTCTGTGGCAGCTCCATGCTGGCGGAATGAGCTCCCTGAGGACACCAGGGCCCGGCAGAACTTACTTCAGTTATGCAGGGCCTGCAAGACGGAGCTCTTCCACCAGGCATTTGACCACATTTAACATCTTGATATAACATTGGAACCTCCCTGGGATCTTTTCCACCAACTATGTCTGTACTAACTGACTCCTGTTATGAAAATATTGGGTTACGATTGCTGTTGCACACACCAATTTTATGTGTTTTTTTTTAAAAAAATAATATATATATTTTTTAATTTTAAATTAAAAAATATGTAAGCTGACCTGAGCCTGCCTTGGCAGGGAGGTCAGGGTATAAATCTAATAAATAAATAAATCATCCATTCAGGATCAGCAACTGTATCGGGCCAAACAGCCCATCTGACTGTAGCCTAGTCTGGTTCAAGTCAGTGCCTGGATGGGGAAACCTCTGGGCAATCATGTGTATGCTGCCTTGAGTGTTCCACAATGAAAGAGAGGCAGGGTATAATATATGCAACAAGTATAATTTCTAATTTGCGTATTGGCCTTGCTTCAATAAGCCCCTATCTCTTAGAACAGATTAGCTCTCTGACCTTTTGTAGTTGTATGAGTAACACACTATAAAAATACCTTGATTTACACCCATTTGTTATGCTTTCCTCAAAGAATCCTGGGACCTGTGGCTTGGTGAGTATCCATTAGAGACACCAGGAGACACCCCCTTCCCTTAGAATTATGGTTTCCAGGTGCCAGGAAGTGAAGATTCATTCAGTAAAGTCCAGGCTGTGGATGCACCCTTATAATTTTGCCTGCTTATTGAAAATGCAGAAGAAGAAAAAACACATTTGAAATGGGAATAAACATTCTAATCAACGCAGACAACACTTGGTCATTATTCACCCTATAGAAGCAAGAACTACTTTTAGCTTCATATTTGTTTTGATTTGACTTTTACGAACCACTGGGTATCCATAGGATGAAGTGAATGACAGAACAATGGCAAGTTGTTCCCTTACGCACCCCACTGTAACCTAATGCGTTTCAGAATATGCACAGGGTATCCTGGCAACAAAAAGGAGAAAGCAAAATAATATATCACAACCTTTTGTAGATATGAATGCATTATTTAACTATTAATCTCTGTTTTCAGTCTCCGTGTCACATGTGATCGGCAGCCCTGGTAATGTCATATTTGCAGGACAAAGGAGTTAAGCCTGGTGACAGATGAGCACGCACCAGGCAGCGATCAATTGTCAGCACCTCCAAGAATATTTAGGGATTATAAGGAAGCAGGAAACAATATCCTCCCAGTGTAACTGTGTGTTTTACATTCCAGGAACGCAACAATCTGAAACAGCCATAGGAGAGACTTTAATTCTAGGATCACCACAGCTGACCTTTGGACTTGTTTCCAGTCCAGCCAATAATCTCCTATCGTCTGAGGCTGTTTTCTGTACCTGCAGGCCACATTCTCCATAATTCATATAGTTCATACACACTTGGTTACTCTAGCTACTGCCCAGTCATTCTTCTTGGGGGAGTGGTGGTGCCCACCATCTACAACACGGCTGAATACCATCAGTGTCTTAGAACCTTAGCGCCTGGGTTTTTCACTCAGCTTAGAGATCCCCACTTACCAGGGACACTCTTGATTTTCTGGCTCCTATGGTGGAAATATCAAGGCTCTCCAGAAAGCACAGTTAGATCTCATGGGCTTAAGTTACAGGAGGGTAAATTTCAGGTGAACTTTAGGAGAAAGTTCTAACACTAAGAGGAGTTAAACAATGGAACCAAATACCTAGAGTAATGATTGAAGAGTCGTCAGTTGATGTCTAGCTTTGGATTTCCTGCACTGACTACATGGTCAATAAAACTCATTGCAATTGTATGAATCTGTTTTCCCTTGTGCTGTCCTTTGGGGGGGGTGATGTTTTAAAATGTTGTTACTGGGTTGGATCCCGTTATTGTTATTGTCCTTGTTGTCATTGTCATTATTATTTCAATTTATATACTGCCCCCCCCCAAAGGCTCACGGCAGTTAACAGCAACTCATAAATACAATTCTAATAAATAAGACACACACACACACATACACAGAATACAATTTAAAAACAACAAAACAGCAATTATTAACTAGGCAAATGGCATTACAGGGCTATTTTTGGGCAGGAACGCACAGGAACGGAGTTCCGGCTGGCTCCCGAGTTGGCCACGCCCAGCAGGAACTAATTAGCATAATAGGCCACACCCAGCAACAGAAACTCATTCGGATTGGCTACATTGGGGGTGTGTGACCTAACATGCACAGGAGTTCCTGCTACAAAAAAACCCCTGGGTTTTTGACAATAAACAAAGTAAACAGAATAAGAAGCAAAAGGTGGGTGTGGCTGGATGACCACACTTCTGGTAAAATGGGGTGTGGCCTAATATGCTAATTAGCTGTGCTGTTAGGGCATGGCCTAATATTCTAATGAGTTTATGCTATTGGGTGTTGCCTATTATGCTAATGAGTTCCTGCTGGGCTTTTTCTACAAAAAAGCCCTGGCATTGAATATTCCATATCCCTCTCTAGAGGGGAAGAGATGGGGATGCCAGGCTTGTTGGCCAACCGTTGCTGTCCTCAATCATAACTCCCTTCCACTAGACTGGATCCCATGACTCCCTTCTGCCAAGTCTTGCTCCAGCTAAGAAAGACTTCAGCAAAGAAAAACTTGCATGGAAAAAGTCATTCTCCATTGGGCGAAGTCTTTCTCTGCTGAATGAAGACATAGCAGAAGAGAGTCATAGGATCCAGCTTAGCAGAAGTGAGTCATAGGATTTAATCCACTGAGCACTGCAAGAGCTATCATCCTTCAGCCCCTGTTGCAGGAGCTCTAGAAGTTCAATCCCTGATTGGGAACCTGAGGTATCTTGACTCTGTTGTGTTGCCATGTAAACACATGTGTGTGTGTGAACTAATCCTCTATTTCCATTTGAGTTGATGCTATTTTGTACTGAGTATAACCGGATCTAAAGATCTAAAGAGGATCTAAAGAGCCTCTTGCTCATTCTTGAATTTTTTACAAAGGGAAACTCACTTTGAAGCCTGTGCAGGACAGGCTACTGCAAAGTAAATGTATACCGTGTGTACTGTAGAGGAGCCTGAGAAAAGGCTTCTGCAGTGGGTATCAGGGGTGAGTTGGGGGAGAGCACGTGTCAGGAGAATAAGGGATCTTGCAAAGAATGTCCCCCTGTTTCTATTTTTGGAAATGTTGGCAGGTATGAGATTGAGGAATCTCCTGTAAAATTGGGAAACAACGGTATTCTTTTTTTGTGTGTGCTGTGTTGTATGTTGTAGATTGGCTCTGCCTCTATTATCCACTCCCAGCAAGTTATCAGACGAGCTATAAATGAATAAAACCTGTGGCAGCTTAAATGTGTAAATGAGCCATCACGGATCAAAACCAGAGACTGACATTTTCTTATTGCTCCACTATCACCTCAAATGCTTGGAGCCAGTTCAAACATTCAGCTGTAAGGAGGGGGGAGTGACCACGGCTCAGTGGTAGAGCATCAGCTTTGATTGCTGAAGATCCCTGGTTCAATCCATGGCATCTCCAATTGAAAGGATTAGACAGTAGGTAATGTGAAAGACCTCTACCTGAGACTCAGAGAGCTGCTGCTGGCATGAGTGAACAATACTGACCTTGATAGACCGATTACCTGATTCAGTATGAGGTAGCTTCAGGTGTTCATAAATTCATGGACTCACCAAGCAGTGTACATAGGTATATATGTGAACCAGACATCAGAAGGACATATCAAGACACCTTCAGAGTGAAATGGATCTACGAATGCATTCCTACTCTGTATTTGCTACTTTATGCTGTTGTCATAATATACCTTTCCACAAATTAATCTTAACATGAGTTCCTCCCCAGCCCCCCCACCCAGCATGGTTCTTGTGCCCTTAACATTGTGAAAAGTGAAAATCCAGCAGCCATTTACTGATTCTTTGAGCATCCCAATGGGAAAAATTGACTTTGCTGAATTAACATCAAATCTAATGCAGGATGAAATGAGATTTGATCTTCGCCCCACATTACATCTCATTTTATTCTATTCTGCTATTATTGGTTGGAAGTGTCTCACATCTGCTCTAGATGAAGTGAGTCTAGGGGTACCAGCCTCCATATGGGACCTGGGAATCCCCTGGAATTACACCTCCTCTCCAGACTACAGACATCAGTTCCCCTGGAGAAAATGGATGCTCTGGAGGGTAGACTCTGTGGCACTGTACTCCAATGAGGTTCCCGCTCTCCCCAGGCTCCATTCTCAAATCTCCAGGAGTTTCCCAACCTGGATCTGGCAACCCTACCTCCCACTGGTGGCCAGGGGAGACCCGGCAACCCCAATTCATGATGATTTTTACTCATTAAGTTGCTTTTTAAGGCAAAAGAGCCAGCCAAGCTTTTTTCTTATCAGCTGGTAGCACTTCAGCTTGCCAGAAGAGTAGGGAAAACCATTTTAACCACAGAAAGATGTGGTAGAATGTTAAACCTTTTAGTCGTTTGGTGGACAGAACCTAACTGGGTGAAATCTTCCTTGCTTTAGGACTTCTTCCTCAAGTAGCTCGGAGTTAGCTTGAGCTGTCCTTAAAAGGGGTACAAAACGATTATGGTCATAATTCTAACATTCACTGTATCTTGTGACAGCATTGCTCACTCTGTTTACACCAAAGCAGTCCTGCCGTGTCAATAGTGCTGCTTTAGAGGAAGTGGGTAGCCCTTGAAATCAGCAAATCCCGATCAGTTGACATCATTTACACCCTCATAACTTAAGGTGTGTTGTGAAAGAAAGAAAAATGTGTGCTGCATATTCCTAATTTAGTTAAGTGTGGAGTTACCTTAGCAAACAGATTCAAATACCATCCTTAACATACTTTTGAAAATGCCCCGTTCCTTCTGCTCCCCTATCCATGCCTGATTTTATCTTCCAGTTCTGAGTTGCCTACATTAAGTTCAGACAAATTGTGTTTTGGAGCAGCCAGATCTCTTTTGATTTTTAAATGCAGTGATAAAGCCCTGCATCAGTAAAGAGAGTGGGAGGAAGGGAAGATTAACCAGCTGGGATTTCATCCATCTTCCAAGGAAAAAAATAGTGTTTAAATCACTAATAAAATTAAGTTCTCCTAAATAGCCCCATTTCCTCTGTCATGTAACATTTTTTGCTGTAACCCTTATAAAGAGTCCCATTGAAAGAATTAGCCGTCTCTGCTGTGAAATTTGGATACTTCCTGTCACTGGATAAATTAAAATCATGTGGCATTGTAAACATTTTTTTCTCATTCTGTTGGATGAATTTTGCTGCAGTATCGTCAAAAAGGATGATATAGCTTGGATGACCTGCTGATCAAATCGAGAAAGGGGTTTTCATGGCCTCGTTTGGGTTTTCCTGTCATCAGGATCATTGTACTCAAAATATGGAGCAGGGAATAGGTCATTCCAGTGACTTTTTTGTTGTTGTTAAGTGCTTCAGCCATCTACTTTGTTTCTTTTCTTTTTTTTTTGTATCCCCCGTAGGGGATGTTTTTTATTGCATTTGACCTGCTGATCAAATCGAGAAAGGGGTTTTCATGGCCCCATTTGGGTTTTCCTGTCATCAGGATCATTGTACTCAAAATATGGAGCAGGGAATAGGTCATTCCAGTGACTTTTTGGTTGTTGTTAAGTGCTTCAGGCCACCTACTTTGTTTATTTTCTTTTTTTTGTATCCCCCGTAGGGGATGTTTTTTATTGCATTTTCTAATTACATACTAAAAACTACAAACAGAAAATCCAGGAAAGGGGAACTACATCTATGGGAGAAAGTAAAGAAAACCCTCTAAAAACCCAAGAGATGGTGATCATATAAACGTTTACAAATTTACCTTTAAACTTAAACACAAGTTAACTTTAGTTGAAAACAAGAGGGGCTCTGTCTCCTCCATCCCCCCCGCTCGATCTCCCCGAGTCGGTGGCGGCGAGGCTGGTCCTCCCCCCCCCCCGGCCCCCCGGCGGCGGGGGCAAGTCC
>NW_015166472.1:94354-128411 GCF_001447785.1 Gekko japonicus | reverse complement strand
GTCGCCAACAATCTGTCTCAGATTCTCTCCTTTCTCTTCCTGGATACCTTGAAGTCTCAAAACATAGCTTGCTCTTTTCATTTGAAGCTGTAATACTCGAGACTCTTCGATTTGACACTTTTTCCAGTGCCTGCAGTTTTTTGTCCATCTTCTTTGAGTTGGTATCAATCACTTTAAGCTCCTGCTCCGTTTTTTTGATTTGCAGCCATTTGTGCTTGTTGTGTATCCAGCTTGTTGTCAATTGCCATGATTTTCTCCAGCAGAGGGTGAAGTGCTTCCAACAAGAGCCTTTGAAGTTCCACTGTTGAGTCCTGTCTATGAGTAGAACTCGCAGGGCTGGAACTTCCGGGAAGAAGCTTTGCTTTTGCTTGTTTATCTCTAGAGTTCTTCACCATTGGCGGCACCATGTTTGAGAATTGTTTACTTTTATCAAAAAGTTTATCAGAGTCTCTGGAAGTTCTTTTGTAACGCGGTAAGCTCTTACAGTCTCTTTATTTTATTCCAGTCACTTTTTGAAGCAGCTCCCCGCTTTGTAGCTAAAATCGCCTGTAAACAGTTCTTAACGGAGGAGAGTCCCCTCCCCCCCTCATTTTCTTTCGGGAGAGCCATGCACTTTTTCGCTGTCTCACTTGTACTTAAACTCACATTTTCAACGATTGCTCACTTGTGTCTAGTATCGCTTGATCACCATACGGAACGCTCCACAGTGGGACCATCGGGGCTTGGAGCCCCTTGGTGGCTTTTCTCGCTGGGGGGGAGCTCTCTAGTGCCCCATAGCTGGGAGCCCTTCTCCCGGGCTCCTGAGGTGGCGTGGACAATCGCGCCCCCTCCCAGCCATGGGCGCTGGCAGGCTTCTCCCGGAGGTCCAGGAGAAGGCTACTGCCATGGCAATCGCCAAAACTGGAAACACCTACTTTGTTTCTTTAAGTGATTCACTAATCATTGGAAACATTACTATTTTTCAGCACCCACTCCTTTCCATTAAGATAGCCAAAGGACAACGGGTTTTGGGAGGTGATAACTGTTGCTTCACATGTTACATGCTGAAGATTCATGAATTTTTTTAAAATGTTGAACAAATGCATGTTGAAAATGCATGTGCTGTATAGGCCTCCAGGATCTAGGACTGCTTCGTGATGAGGTTACTTATAGCAGAAGAGACTGCTTTGCAACATCTTGTTGTGTGAGATGCCTGCACCTCTAACAAGAGTTGAGCCCATGACCGGGTATTGGTACAACCAGTATTATGGATGCTGCATAAATTCCATGGCAAATAGCTACCATTAAGTTCCTTCATGAAACATTATCGGGACAGAATTAACTAAAAGAGTTTGTTCTGTTCTTCATTGGGGCTTTATTTCCTATCCAGCAACAATTTCGTGTCCAACTACCATTTATTTATTTATTTACTTACTTCATTTTAACTTTCTTACAGTCCCAATATATTGTCAGCTTTTCTTTTTAGCCCAGGTAAGCGTACTACCTGTGGCAGAAACAGTGGACCGTTATACTGGAGTCCCTCTAGCCCAGAGATCCTGCTCACACAGAACATCAGACATTGACTCACTAACTCATTTCTTCATTAGTTGTGTTTTATATTCCACTCAAAGGGCTTGCTTTAAAACACCTCTTGTTGCCAAATTTCTTGTCCGCTCACATGATTTTCACCTTTTATTTCTATTGGCTGGTATGAGGGCCCCATCCACTTCCCTTCCTCAGAGGCAACTTTCCCTCCATTGTTCTTGCCCTTTATTGACTGAGTCATCCTAGTAATATGTTTTCTTCTTTGCTGAAGAACTCTGGCTGTCCCACCCTGTCACTGTACAATATTTTGGCTGTTGGCTCAGCCCAAGAACCTGAGGGAAGGATCAGGAGCCCACTTTAACTTAAACAACTCGAATGGCACTCGAGGCATTTTGAAATTCAAAAACAAAATATTTTATTTAACATAGAAGGGGAAGTTCAGGTGAAATCGGGGGCTGAAAATTTCTGAGGTAAAACCAGCATATGCACAGATGTTATGTTTCAGGCTAATGAGAGTTTCTTATTGTTAGTGGTTAAGTGTGCGGACTCTAATCTGGGAGAACCGGGTTTGATTCCCCACTCCTCCACTTGCACCTGGCTGGATGACCTTGGGCAAGCCGAAGTTCTGATAAGAGCTGTTCTTGAAAAAGAGCAGTTTCTGTCAAGAGCTCTCTCAGCCCCACCTACCTCACAGAGTGTCTGTTGTGGGGAGGGGAAGGGAAAGGAGTTTGTAAGCCGCTCTGAGACACCTTTGGGTAGTGAAGGGTGGGGTATAAATCCAATCTCTTCTCTTCTTCTTCTTAAGCTTTTCAGAGTAACTTAAATCTTTATATTGAGAGGCTTTTATTTCAGTGTTTCTCCCAAACACTCCAGTACCCATTCTTTGAGTATTCTCTGGCTCTTTTGGTTTCCAGAAGCCTGGTACACTGTTTCCAGTTCCCAGACCCACTTCTCTTGAAACACCCGTACTCTTCTTGAGTTTTTAATGGACTTTTACAGTCTCCAAAGGCAGTTTTTAACCACACCAGACCAAGGATCTCTGCACTCTTCAGAGCTAATTCCCTATTTGACTGGGTAGGGAATTTTGTTCTCTCTCTTAGAGAGAGAAGAGAAGAGAGAAGGTTCCTAGGCCTGAATGGGAATCTCCATCTAACTACCCCAGTTCTCCTGTGTTAAACTGCCTTGAGTCTTTTCAGCTAAGGCTTGAAATCAGACTGAATTCTCCTCAGCATCCAGTTCAGAAGTCTTTCTCTGCTCAGCTGATGCTAACCAATCAGATCTCTTGGAACAGCCTGTCACTCAAGGCTCTCTGACTTTGTTAAGAATTAACCCTTTACAGTCCTTTACCTGTTTATACAGCACTTCTAAGCTTTTAAAAGTGCAGTCTGTCAAAGCTGATAACGATAAGGGAGTTATACTCTCTGTAGTTAAATTTATTCTTTCTGCTCTTAAAGATGTATGTATTATCTAAACCTGGAGAATGATTTTTTTCCTTTTCTCATTTTTAATTTATTTATTTACTAGCAGTAAAGCCTGTTGTGAAAGCAATACAACGAGATCTAGAAAGAGGCTCTGGGGCAGTGCTCTGGCTTTGGGCAAACAGTGTCAATTTGCTGTGGTGACCTCAGCAGGACATAATGACAGAGTCCACTGTTTTCTCCAGAGGAACTGATCTCTGCTACCTGAAGAGCAGTTGTAATTGTGAGTGATCTGTAGCCCTCACCTGGAGATTGGCAGCAATTGTTACCCAGGACAAAGTGGCTGGTTTGGAGGATGTAGTCTGTGGCATTCGACCTGTCTGAGGTCCCACCCCTCTGCAAACCCCACCCTCTCCAGGCTCCACCCCTCAAATCCCCAGGAATTTGTCAGCATGTAGTTGGCAACCCCATCTCCTTCCCAGCTAGCCACCAACCTACCATTATCTGCCCCTTTGACTTCAGCTGACTTCTGCCCTCCCTTCTGCAGAGCAGTTGTAATACTGAGTGCTCTCCAGCCCTCACCTGGAGATTGGCAACAATGGTTCCCTATGTGAGACTGACTGGTTTGGAGGGTGGAGTCTATGGCAGTGTACCTGTCTGAGGTCCCACCCCTCCTCAAACCTCACCCTCTTCAGGCTCCATCCCTCAAATCTCCAGGAATTTCCCATCTGGAGTTGGCAACCCTATCAGGACTGGCCCCAATGTGTTTTCTCCCAAAGGCCAAAGTAGGTGACAGGACCAAGCTTAGTTGCCTACCAACAGGCACTGAGGGGAATGTAGGGTTGCCAGCTCTAAGGAGGGAAATACCTGGAGGTTTGGGGGGTGGATTCTGTAGAGGGCAGCATTGGGCGGAGCGGAAGGACTCAGCAGGTATAATGTCATAGGGTCTACCCTCCAAAGCAGCCATTTTCTCCAGGGGAAACTGATCTCTGTCATCTGGAAATCATCAAGGTCAGTATTGTCTGTTCAGACTGGCAGCAGCCAATGCTCCCTCTAAGTTGTGGCGTCTTGTGAGCAAAATTTCTACTTTGTGAGCTACTGACATTAAAGTTGTGAGCGAGTGACTTGGCTGCTGCATAAATTCATTTGCTCTGGAGCCATCCTTCCTGAGCGAAGACAAAAATGTGTGAGCCAGAGGCTAAAAAACTGTGAACTAGCTCACACTGACTTAGCTTAGAGGGAATATTGGCAGCAGCTCTCCAGTCAATATTGTGTACTCAGATTGGTAGTGGCTTTCCAGAGTCTCAAACCAAGGTATTTCACATCTGTTACTTGATCCTTTAACTGGAGATCACACCTGGGATAGAACTTGGGACCTTCTGTATGCAAAACAGATGCTCTACCACTGAGCCATGGCCCCTTCCCAAAGCAACTCACTAGCTAGCAGGGAATAGTTGCTCAAACAAAAAATGATTAAATCAGCACCTATCTTCACAAATGCATGCATATCCATCGAAGGTAACTCACTAGCTAGCATGGAATAGTTGCTCAAACAAAAATGATTAAATCAGCCCCTATCTTCACAAATGCATGCATATCCATATTTCACAGTATGTTCTAAGTCCTAGGGCCAAGGCCCACATCTTTAATTTTGCACTTTGGTGAGCCAAGGTTTGTGCATCCCATGAAAATGCTTATACAAAGTGCTCCTTAATGCTGAAAAGCCCAATGTTGTAAATTATTACTTATTACAGGGTTAAATTCTCATACAGCCACAGCAATGTGTTTTGACTGGTCCTGTGCAAGATAATGGTTGAAAATATGACCAGCAAGAACCTGCTGAAATGTGCTTGCTTTTGTCACGCACATTTTAAACACGTTCAGTTCTGAGGGAATTGCTTCTAATTAAGTGTTTTGTGGGTTTCTTACCTTTCATATTTATTTCATAGTTCACTGTGACCTTATTTATTTTGCCAAGATACTACTGCTGCTACTGCTTGTATAATTATTGTTATTGATGTGTTAATTGTTTATACAGGACATTTATGCTCCAATCTAGTGATTTTTATAATACGGCCACAAGTTGTAACATGCACATGGATTCAGAACTGAATCCAGCCCTCCTTGTTAGGCATGGCCCTACTTGTTAGGCGGGGCTGCCATCTTTGTGCCCAGCACTTCAGAAAAACGAATAGAACCAGCAATTGCCACACAACCCACAGAAACTTCTGCAACCCCCCTCACACATGTCTCTGCCCATTCTAGCATTTCTGAATTGTTATCATCAAAAACATAGCTTGAATAAGGACCATAGTGTTTTTTTAATAAAACTTAGAAGCGTTAAGTCTCTTGCAAAGAACACCTGATGAATAATTTATGGAACTTAAATGAGTCGCCCCTGAATCCTTTTGCAGTGCAGTGCTAAGCAGCGTTACACCAATGGGTTTAGAAGGGTGTAACTGTTTAAGATTGTATTGTTGAGCAACCTTTCATACTCACACATTGCAATCCTGAGCACGTCTACTCAGAATCCTACTCAAGTCAATTCAGTGGGGCTTACTCTCAAGAAAGAGTTCTTAGGATGGTGCTGACAGACCCATTGATGTGTAAGGGAAGTTGAGATCTTGAAAAATCCAGCAGGGAAGTGTTGGGGTAGGCATAACCAGGTAGGTCAAATGGGAGCCATTTGCAGTGCTGTCAGGAGGTACCACTGATTTTTTTTAAATCCAGTTCATCCTATTCTTTAAAAAATCCAGGTAGATAGCCGTGTTGGTTGATTGCAGCAAAACTGAAGAGGGGTGTCATGGCATCTTAAAGAGTTGCAATATTTTATTTCAGCATAAGATTTCATGAACTAATGTCCACTTCTCCTATATCCGATAGATTAACTCTTGTTAATATTTAAGCTGTCACAAAACACCTTGCATGGAAATTTGGTAGAACATTTAGATTTAAACCAGACCCACAACTTTTTGGATATTGTACTATCATTCTTCTTCTTCTCTTAGATTTTCCTGTCCACCAAAGAAGATCCAAGAAATGAATGATTACAATGGCATGATATCCAAATGATTTATGTGTTGTGCTACTTTCTGTAAAGTGTAATCGATTGATTGATTGATCACTGAAAGGCAGGTGATGAATTAACTATTTATTTACTTCATTTTTAGTCTCCGCCTATGTTTTTTGCTGAAACTGAAGGTGGATCACACGATTCAAAACAACACAAATATGGAGAATATAATACAAACAGCAAACAGTGCAATGAACCTGGATTGCAAAGTTAGAAACAATGCACCCCAAACTGTATACAAACAACTGCCTAAAATTTCACAGACAATTTTACAGCTTTATTCCCTTTACAGACACTTGGAGTTCTTTTATCAGTGACAGCTCCACACTATACATACCATTGGACAAGCATACCCAGTATGCACACAGTCATTATTGTTATAATCTCTCACTGCTTGTTATGTTTTAGCACAATGGGAAGGCAGAAGCCCAGGAAAAACAGTTAACTCTAGAATATCCTACCGGAATTATCTAGCACCTTAGCTTTTGATGATCTGGAAGAATAGAGAAGACTGTACAGATGTGTGCCCAGATCGAGGAGTTCGTTATTGGAGCAGAAGCCTTGATAATACCCTCTGCTGCATCTCCTGCAAAAGGCACTTTGTTCATTTAAATGAAGCAACTGTTCAGTTTCCGTGAGCAAAGGAATGCATGTGGAGCTCATGACCTTCTGTGGAAATGAATGTGCAGATGAAGGCACGTGCAGAAGTGGGATGTATGTGCATATGAGCTGGAACAAAGTGATCAAAGTGGAGCGAATGAACTAATCAGAAGGCATGTGGTACGTGAGCTTATGTACATTAAAATGTGCAGCTCAAAAATATACAGAACACACTACAGTCATCTTCCGGAAAGCTAGCCAGCTTAGTCAGCTGCCATCAAAATGACAAAAGTCTCACAGTACTTTAAAGACTAACAAATACATGGGGCCACAAGCTTTCATGAGCCCCAGCCTCTGTTTCCAGATGCAAGATGAAGGGGGGGGAGAGATATGTGACAGACTTACCATTCACTGTAGGCAATCTCCAGTTGAGGGATAAATACCAAGGTCTGAGTTATACGCTGTGAGAGAAACTCTAGACTCCAGAGTTTAAAGCAGCGGATTTAGAAAAGATATAACAAGAATTCCTTCTAGTCTTAACAACCATGATTTATTGTCGAAAGGAAGCTGAAGAGAATCATTCCCAAGTTTGAAAAAACAAAACAGCGCACAATCATTTCCTTCTGAAACAAACAGTCATCAACAGCATCACGATGCTTTAGAACAAGGGGATAAAAATGGCATCATGAAGAGAAAGAGGAAAAAAAATCACAAAATGTTTTTAGCCATGGCAGGCCTTTCCTGTTTTGAGCACTAAAAATATTCCAATGTAATAGCTTTTTGGTCTGCAGCCTGCTTGACGGGTGAGGTAATGTTCTCTCCTCTGTGTTAAATACAACAATCCAAACAGAGATAACGCTAATCACATCCACACGCAGTGCCAAGACAAACAGGCAGCCCTTTCCTTCTCACCTCTGTACCAAGAGAAGAGGTTCCCAGCCCATAGGTGGGGAAACCATCGGGTGAGAACAAGAACGTTTGGGAAGTAGGCCGAACCAAATCCTGATGCTGAGAGTTCCTGTAGTATGTTCCTAAAAGGCTGTGGATGAAAGGCTGGCTCATAACAAGAGTTCACAAGGCATAAGAGGTCCCAAATAGCAAAAAGTAAGGTGGAATGTATATCCTTCACTTATTATTGTGTCAAACTTCAGGCTATAAGTTCCTTGATGTAGCATTCCTGAATCAGAATTTCTGAACATAGATAGTTAAACCAAAATAAGAAGAGCCCTGCTGGACCCAATTGGTCCATCTACTCCAGCAGCCGGTTTCTAAGATGGGCCAAGGCTTACATGAATACACCTCATACTGTGTCAGGTCATTGGTTTATCAAGGTCAGTATAGCAAGGCTTACATGAATACACCTCAGGTCATTGGTTTATCAAGGTCAGTATTGTATATTGGTGGTCGTTTTCTGGAGTCCATGTACAACATACCCTTTGAACTAGAGATGCCTTCTGCATGCAAAGTAGATGTCCTTTACTGAGACCACAAAGGACACTGAGAAGTCCACAAGCCAGGCAAGGAGGAAACCGCCTTCCCCTTCTGTTTTCCCACCAGCAACTGGCATCCAGGCATACTGTCGCCTGATGTGGAGACTGCAATCAGTTAATAGTTGTTAAGAATTGCTATTGTAGTTAGTTAATAGCAAATAAAACTGGTCAATAGCAGCCAAAGGCAGATTTATCCCCCACAAATTTGTCAGTCTTCCTTTAAAGCATATAAACTAGGGGCTCTAGCATCTTGTGGCCATGAACTCCAGAAATATTTTCTGTTGTCCTGAGTGTTTTCTGATGGCTGGTCTGAATCTCCTGCCAATTGTGTTCACTGGATGACCCCCAGTTCTAGTATTGTGGGAGGGAGAGGGGAATTCCCTGCTATCCCCTTTCTCCATACCGTTCATAATTTTACAACCCCCTTATCAAGTTCCCTCTCATAAGTCCTCCTGTTTTGAAATTAATAATTTAGGCTCAGATCCTGTGACCGCATTCCACATGTGCTTTGCTCCAGCTGCAGCACGGCTCACTTCCTTTGCACTAAGACTTCTGTTTGCACAAGGCTCCTTGAAGACCATTGATCTTGCACAAATGAACATATGGGTGGCATAGGAAGATAGCTGCACTTCCACCAGAACAAAGCACATGAGGAACATGGTCATGGGGTCCAAGCTATAACCTTTCCTTGAGGAAAGATGTTTCAGCATTCCAACCTCTTGATTGTTTTCATTGTCTGTTCCTCCATCTTTTCCAAGCTCTAAAATGTCCTTTTTGATATTTGATCATACAGTTTAACCATAGAGTTTTGAGGTTTAACCACACAGTTTTGCCCAAATGCCGGAGTATCCTTGGTGGTGCACTGACATCACTTTTGGTCGCACAGGAAGTGACATCAATATGATGACGCACTGACCATCCCCCTTTTCTGTTATTTTTCTCCTGCCTGCCTGGCATGGCAGCATTGGGAAGGGCCCATTGGTGGGGGATCCCCTACCCCCAGATGGAACTTAGGAAGCCTACTATAATGGCATAAGATACCAGCTTTCCCCCATTTTCAAGCCCTTTCTAAATTAAGGCATTTGTTCCTTACTTTCACCTCCAATGAAGACCCAAAGTGGCCAATAAAATTATTTCCCCTCCTCCATTTTATTCTCACAATAACACCCCTGTGAGGCAGGCTAAACTGAGAGAGGGTGAGTGGCCCAAGGTCATCCAGCCAGCTCCCACCGCAGAGTGGGGATTTGATCCTGGGTCTCCCAGATCCTCGCTGAGCCACCCAATCACTACATAACTCTGGATGTTGCAAAATAGTTTCTGTCTTTTATTTTCCTGGCTGACCTTGCTGGGAAATATGGATTTTATATCCCTGCTCTGCAGTGAAACTCACTGGGCTAGCCATGAGCAGTTGCCATCTCTCAGCCTACCCTACCTCACAGGGTTGTTATGAGGATAAACTGGGAACACCCCACAGATTTTATTTGCGGAAGAATAGCAGGTTTTTTATTTTCTTTTTTTGCTGTCAAGTCACAGCTGACATGGCAACCCTGAGGGTTTTCAAGGCAAGAGACATTCAGAGGCAGTTTGCCATGGTCTGGCCACGCATCACAACCCTGAACTTTCTGGGTAGTCTGTCTCCCATCCAAATACTAACTAGGGCTGACCCTACTTAGCTTCTGAGATCTGATGAGATCAGGCTAGCCTGGACACAGCAGGATACAGATGCAATAAACAAGCAAGCAAACAAATAAAAAAATAACATTTATTGAAAATAAAAATACAATTATTTTAGACACTTGGCAAATGCCAAAGATCATTCCTTGTCACAGTTAGGGGGGGTCATATGAATCTTCTCCTTCCTTAAAGGTTAGCTTCAGAGTCCCTGTTCTGGACGACTTTAGAGATTAGGCAGGTAGTGCTGATTCAGGACAGGGTCTTCTCTGTAATGGCACCCTGTCTTTGGAATGCCCTCCCCAGAGAAACTCATCTGCCTACTGTCTACTGTCAATTCAGGAGCAAATTTATTCACCCAGACCTGTGGTGTTGAGGTCTACTTTGCTGCCATATTGCTCTTTCATTATAATTTCTGGGGTGGATTTGAATGTTGTTTTAATTTAATTATTCTTGTAGTCGGAAGTCCTCTTAGAAGCCATTAGGGAAGTATGCAAACAGATGCAGGTTTGCATGTGTGTCTCTAGCAGGATGAGAAACCATTCTTGGTAGGATGCCCAGTCTGATGCAGTGGCAGTCAGGACTACCTGTGTATTGCCCCTTCAGATAACCAGCAACAGAGCTGACTGGCTGAGCAGGGAGAGTAGGCAGGGCTGCATTTAACCCCTCTTGCATTCCCACTCCATCAAACTGCTTTGTGGATTATCTGACAGGTCTGTCTTTGCATGGGTAGTGGGACCAGTGCCAATGGCAATTAGTCTTCTGAAGGGGGCTCTCCACCAGGTAGCTCTGTTGCTGCTACAGAGCAGCTTGTGCGTGCCATACACCAGTGTTTCCCCATCTGTGGGTCCTGACCAAAAAGTGCACCACAAAACCTGTAATAATGGGTCCTGGGCTTCTGTGGTTTCGTTGATTTGGGCATGCTCAGTTTTTCTGAAGGGAGTCACCATGCTAAGCACATTTGGATGTGGGTTGCCATAGCAAAACGGTCAGGGACCACTGCCCCAGAAGGCCCAAGAAAAGACTGCAAAAAGCTATGCTGTAGACTTCCCCCCTGCCCAAACCCTTGACTTCACCAGATTTTTCTCTGTGCTGCTCAGTGGACAGCTTCATTCCTAGTGCTTTTCCTAGTCCCTGTTCTGTTTGATTATTTATTTATCTATTTAGAATACTTCTATGCAGCCTCCCTGGGGTTCTGCTCTTCAGAATCCTCTTTCTAGGACAGAAGAAAACTTGGTAATGTGCCAGGATGGGAGGAGGCAGCTTGGGAGACTTTTCATTACTCTGAAGTGGCTCTCATTAAAGTGAAGGTTGGCAGCCCCTGAAACCACCCACTTCTATTGTCAGCTGTTCCCCAGGGGTGGAATCACCTCCTTATTGGACTGCATTCCTTGAGCTGCATGTGGGTTCAGCACAGCTCTATCAATATCACAGCCATAGCTAGTACGTTAAATCTTGTTATGGCCAATGGCTAAGGCAATAAACTAAACTTAAACTTAGTACGTTAAATGAGGCACCAGGAAGTGCTTGGTTAATATTGTTGCATCCGTGTGCTCATTGGAACTAAGCGCAAGACTCGAAAACTGCATTCTATCGTGGCTGGGAGGCAAAAGCCTAATGTGTGTGAAGCAGCACATAGAAAAGACCACCCTGTGCAGTACAATCTCCATTGTGTGGAGAGGAGTTGGGACAGTCAGCATCAGCTTCAAGCTCGTTGATCAAGAAGTGCTTCATGGGAAGAGAGCTCTGTGGACCAACAAAAAGATAAAAGTGATTAGATTCCACAATAAGTGTAAGAAGAGCGTGCTTCTCAAGACTTCTTGGCACATTGAAATGACAGGACTCGTTCTCGAAATTAGATGTTATAAATGCCTTATAAGCAAGGCTGGGCACAATGCCATCACCACCACCATGTGGGTGCAGAAATGGTACTGGATATAAAATTCAGCGTAATGTCAAGTTTCCAGCCCTCAAGATTGCATAGATGCTGGAAATAGCTGAACAGTGCCCAGTTACATCTCAGAAGCTGGAAGGATGATCTGAATATGAATTCCAGTGGGCGAAAGAGTGGCATGGGAGCTCTGAATAGTGCTTTACATTTCCCCATTTCTAGTCGAAGCCAAATAAAATCACACAAAATCAATGCATATGTGCAAATTGGTTTTCCTTTTGTATAATGAGCACAAGTGATAAATTCAGCTTTTCTTGGCACAGTAACACAATTTCCTCGCCAGATAATTCTTATTTTCCCCCCCTTCGGGCAAAGTATACACAACACAACTTCGCTCAGAGGAGAACATCCTGTTATAAAATCTCAAATCGCTTCGGGGGCATAAAAGCTAGGTGTAAACCAATCGACAATAGCTTTGTGATACACAAGGGCCTCTGAAATACAATCCTGGCTCCATGGAAGCCGATCAAAGCGACTCTGTGGAGCAGTCTCTAATATGAATGGGGCAGCCGCCTCTCCTGTAAAGCTGCATGTGTGCATCAGAACCCATATGCATAGCATTATTAGTTGCTTAACATTGTACTTGGAAAAATGAGGACATAAAGCCACCCACATTATACTATTAAAGCATCTGTGAAAACCTCTATTAAAATCCAGTACTGACAATGCGAAACAAGGCTTTGGGATCTGCACAACTGTATGTATGACAGGCCTTTAAAAAGAAAAACACCCAGTTGGTACAAGTACCTAAAAATTTGATGCTTGCTCCCCAAACTTTGAGAGGACATTCCAGCCCTTATCAGTGACATGTGTTGATCAGTTGCTAGGAAAAGAAGTAAAAGGATAAGACAGATCCAATATGTAAAAAGAAACTACTCTGGGTTCTTTC
Source organism: Gekko japonicus (assembly GCF_001447785.1). Lineage (NCBI taxonomy): Eukaryota > Metazoa > Chordata > Lepidosauria > Squamata > Gekkonidae > Gekko > Gekko japonicus. Next base: position 115,795 of record NW_015166472.1, on the reverse strand, counting down.
CCCATAATATGAGTCTAGCTTCCTGTTGATTTTACAATTAACATGACAGACATAAATGTTATTCATTCAAACACGAAGTCAATTGTTAGGATTGCTTTGCCAAGCATAGGCAGGCTTGTTTTCTTATTTTAGAAAAAGCACCTCATGTACTTTATTTGCTTCTTCCTTGCCATGAAAATAAAATAATTAGAACATTTAAAAACAACTGGCAAACCCCTCTGGGGATTTGGCTGGAGGTAGAGTCTGGGTGAAACTACGAGTGCTAGCCAATCAGCACCAGTGCAGCAAATTTGCAAGTGGATTTTTTTGCCCCAAAGTTGGATCCCAGAGAGGAAAAGGTACTGAATGTGGGGGAAACACTTTCCAACTGCTCCATAGTTTTTACATGTTAACATCTGCCTTTACCTTAAAATGTTATAGGAACAACTGAAAGAAATGGATTTGCATAAAAACCCAACAACAACAACAATAACTTTTAAAGGCAAAAATGCAGCCTGGGGTGGATTGCCATTCCTCTTTAACAGTAGCCCCTTTAACTTGTTGGGGGCCACCTGGTGCAACCTTTGGTTTTCCGTAAAAGGAATACTCACTTTTGAAAGCTTCCGTCTGCCGGCAATCACAGCTGAACATTGCAAGAACAATAAGGATTTTTAGGGGCATTATGACTGGGTTAGTAAAACACAGCTGCCCCTGAAAGTCCCTCATTTTTCTTGCTGCCTCTTGGTGCTCTCCAGCGTATCCCTCAGAAGCTAAAAGCATTGAACAGGTTTACTAAAATGGGGATGAGAATGCACATTTTGTAGCAGCAGCTACTTTCCCAGACTGCCTTAATGATTAGGCAACAAGATGCAACGGACGACCTGACAAGAGTTCACAATGTCGTTTGTTTCAGTGCACGTGCCACGTGTCCCTCTGAGTGAGCAAGAGGATAGAAATGCCACCAGGGATGTCTTGCCTTACAACAGCCTTACAAAAAGAGATTAAACTATGGCTACCAAGAACACAAGTGCTCTGATTGAACAGACAATCCTCTGGCTAAGAAAGTGGTTCTCGTTGGGTGATTCCACACTAGACTTTAAATCTCAGTCGCACAGTCGAGTCCGACTCTTCGCGACCCCATGGACCAGCTCCCGCCAGGCCCTCTTGTCTTCCATCATCCTCTGAAGTTGGCTCAATTTCATGTTCGTTGCATCAATGACACTGTCCAACCATCTCATCCTTTGCCGTCCCCGTCTTCTTTGACCTTCAATCTTTCCCAGCATCAGGGTCTTCTCCAGTGAGTGCTCCCTTCTCATTTGGTGGCCAAAGACCTTACGGTAAATCCTGGTTCAACCCTGTCCCTGAACTTACATTCTACACTACACTCGAGCTCACCCCTGTAATTATCTCGGGGTATTTTTACATTCTACACTACACTCGAGTTCACCCCTGTAATTATCTCGGGGTATTTTCTGTTTCTGCATTACACTGAGGTCACCTTGGTTTTGCCCCTCACTTGTCCCAGGATAAACGGATGCTGTTATAACCAGGGATAAATGCAAGGTATTGTGTCGCGAGTTGAACTCTGATAAAACCAGGGATGAGATCCAAGTGCTGAAAGGACTGCAGCATGACAGATTCAGAGGGAGTGGGCTGCTGTTTCTAACAGCAGATGCATGATCACCTTCTACTCTTGTTTAACCCCATCTCATTAATAAATAAATACTTTTTGAGCCCCCTCCCAGCTCAGCCAACATCTTGTCCTCATAGCACATTTTACAGATCTCATTTCAGGACAGTTGGATTCACACAAACTAATATAAACTGTATTGGAACTATGTACCTTGGGGTATGTTTTATTAACTGCATAGGATAGGAATGTTTTAAGTTTATGAATAAATGCATATTTAAACATTCTGAGATTTGGGAGCAGTGTTCCCTCTAAGCTGAGTTAGTGTGACCTAGCTCACAGCTTTTTAGCCTCTGGCTCACACATTTTTGTCTCAGCTCAGGAAGGAGGGCTCCAGAGCAAACTAATTTATGCAGTAGCCAAATCACTCACTCACAACTTTAATGCCAGTAGCTCACAAAGCAGAATTTTTGCTCACAAGACTTCACAGCTTAGAGGGAGCATTGTTTGGGGGTGGGGGGAAAGTAGGTTAGTTTACACCATGCATGGCATACATACCTGATGAGGTATCTATCCATCATTTTTTTTCCCTTCCCTATCCTTCTTCCAAGGAGCTCTGGGAAGAATGCCTGATTCTTTCTTTACATCACCCTTGCAAGGTGGGCTAGGTCGAGAAGGACCAACTAGCAAAAGTCATCCATTTATTTATTTACTTCATTATTTACACCCCATCTTAATCCCCAAGGGGGACCCGAAACAACTTACAATCATTCTCTTCTCCATTTCACCCATTGAAGTTGGCTGGGCTGAGAGTGTGTGACTGGCCTAAAGTCACCCTGCACATTTCCATGGCAGAGTGGGGATTCAAGCCTGGGTCTCCCATGTCCTAGTCCAACACTCAAACTGCTACACGACACAGCAGCAAGCTTCACTGCTCATTGGGGAGCGGTGGACCTTAGAACTCCATAGGAAGTGGTGGTGGCTACAAGCATAAACAGCTTCAAGAGGAGATTAGATAAACATATGGAGCAGAGGTCCATCAGTGACTATGAGCCGTAAGGTATAGATAGAACACTGTCTGGGGAAGTGATGCTCTGTATTCTTGATTCTTGGGGGGCAACAGTGGGAGGGCTTCTGGAGTTCTGACCCTGCTGGTGGACCTTCCGATGGCACCTGGTTTTTGGCCACTGTGTGAGACAAAGTGTTGGACTGGATGGGCCATTGGCCTGATTCAGCATGGCTTCTCATATGTTCTTATGTAACTCACTGGTTACCATCATACTGGTATAATCACTATACCATGCTGATTCTTAAAAAAATATTATCATGGGATGGTCCATAAGTACATCACATTTTAAAAGCTTAAACCCCACCCCCCCTTATAATCAAGAACAGCCAATCCTACCCACCCTGTTTCAGTTCCTGTTGCTTGCTCTTGAGGCGTGATCTCCTTTATGGGTGGTCTCCCTGCAAAAAATGGCTCAGATAGGAGATTGCCTGGAGTCTTATGTAAGCAGTCCTGAGCTCCATAAAAGAAGAAGAAAAGAAGGTGTTGTAACAACAACACGATTTATAATTTTAAGAAGCTGTTTAGAAAAATGGCCAAACGTTGGCCTTTCAAGCCATGCATTCATGGCAAGATAAGCACTAGAACCATACTTCACAAGACAGAGAAGACCTGCTTTTTGCAGGGAAAAATAAAACTAATGGATGAAGGAGCTCGAAGAGGCCAGACTTTTGAAAGGCAACATTTAAGTCAGAGCAGCGGGAGATCCCTTCTACAGTCAGCCCTGACAGCTGCTCTGCTCATTAAAAAAAGAGAGAGAAGATCAATTCCTATCTAATGAGTGTGAAGTGGATTTTTAGGACAGAATGACATGATGGGCAGAGTTTATTTTCAGATGTTTAAATAATTGGGTGAGCTTTTTTATGAGCAGGATAAGAATGCTTCCTGTTAAATGCTGCTGGCTTTACAGTAGCTATGGTTAGCTCAGGGCTCAGACCCTTCTGGGGCCATTTGCAATAGAGTTGGGTGACGCATTGGCAGGCATAGTCATGAGTTCCCCCCCACTTCTCTTTTCACTACTGCAACTCCTAGCACAAATTGGTTTTCAATAGTCTCCCCCCACCATCCCCATCCTCCTCAGGATAAAAAGCACATTGGCACTGGGAGCTGCAGTGCTCAAAATAAAGGAGCGGTTTCAAATGCACACCTGATTGCATTGCGCATGCTCACGAGGGTGCATGAGCACATTTTGAAACCAGTGTGATGGATCATCCATGCTGGGGAGGATGGAGGTGGCCAAATTCCATGTCCACGGCCACTTTGCGGTCAGAAAGGAATTTTCCTCCAGGCCAGGTAGGCCCAGGAATCCTGGAGGTTTCTTACCTCCCTCTGGGCATTGAGCAGGGGCCACTGGGGGAGTGGGGGGTTAGCTGTGAATCTCCTGCATTGTGCAGGCAGTTGGACTAGATGACCCTAGGGGTCCCTTCCAGCTCTACGCTTCTCTCTGCAAGAAGAGAGCACCTCAGCTCCTTATTTGTGCATTCATTCATTTTATACATATGCACAATTAAATGTACTCATGGTTTAAAGGCATAGCTGTTCAGGAGTTTGTCCTGGCATCATATTGGGATAAATCCATCTCTGATCCCTGTGTTATCATTGATCCTGGATAGTCCACACTGATCTACCAGCTCTTTCCACCCATATGTCCCAGCTCAACTCACAATGGACAATTTCCCACCAACTTAAAAGTCAGAAGGGTGTTCATTCTTCAGATTACAGCCACTCTAGAAAAATATAATTGTCCAACGACAGCTTACCAACAGTTCAAAATATGCCTCAGCCGCTGAAATATGTTAAATAGCTGGTGCTATATGGTACCTTAGTGGTTATGCGCATGCATTTGTACTTAAGATGACACATCCATCCCCTACTCAGTAGTTTAGGCAATTTAACTTCTAAAGACTCTGTGGAAGGGAGGTGAAACCTGCAGAATGACAGCTGCCGCTAACAAAGCTTTTAACAAGACATCAATCCAAGGCAAACTACAAACTTTGCACACTGAATAATTCTTGGGTTACAGTCGACACATGTACAGCTGAGTGTGTGATACAAACCCCAATTTGTGCTTATACACTGCTGTTTTAAATTGCATTATTTAGTTGTTTTAAATATTGCTATATTTATTAGTGTGTTTTAATCTATTTATGATGTGATCCACTCTGAGCCTGCTTGCGGGGAGGGCGGAATACAAATCCAAATAAATAAAAAATATTTAGCCAGGCACGGGCCCTGATTTCATTTGTAAAGTAAACATGTGTTGACTCTTACAAACAGAAGTACACATGTACGAGCAGGATGCATGTGCATTCACTGTAACACATGGACAGAGCTAGTGTCCACACGAGAGCAAGCATGGAGGAGGTAGGGGTTAGGAGAGTCAGACTAGAATCTGAGAGACCTGGGTTTGAAACCCCACCTCTGCCAAGGGAGTTTGCTGGGTGACCCTTGCAGACTAACCTACCTTACAGGGCAGTTGTGAGGCTAAAGTGGAGGAGAGGAGACTAATGTAAGCCACTTTGGGTCCCCATTGGGAAAAACGTTGGGGCATAAATGAAGTAACTAACTAAACTAGTGGGAAGTCTATGTGTGATGATACTTCCCCCCCACCCCGTGCAATGCAATGCAAACACAGTATTATAAATGTGGGTGGCTGCAATGCTCATTTCCAGAACAGAATTTATAATACTTGCTGATTGATTTACACTCTTTTTTCTAATAATTTCTCATTGTGAATAGGCTTTTTTTAAACAACAATTGCTTGGTGGTGTTTTCAGTTAATTCACCTTTTCTGGGTGGCTGCCAGAGCCAATCTAGTTCCTATCAGCATGTCTGTGATAGGATTTTGAGGGGCCCACAGTGCATCTCCTTGCACTCACATTGAGTCTCATATGCCATTCTGGTGCATCAGTCTTCAGAGCAACCCTGTGAAATACCTAGATTGTTCAGATTCTGATTATTCACATGAGGACTCTCACCCTGGACCACCCAGTGAGACTTCAGAGCAACCCTGTGAAATAGATTGTTCAGATTCTGATTGTTCACATGAGGACTCTCACCCTGGACCACCCAGTGAGCTTTTATGGCTGAGGCCAGGCTTCTTGGATCCAACTGCAACCCACTGTATATCGAGCAGATCAACTACTATTGAAACTTAATAATCAACATATGGCAGGTCCCATGATACAGAACCACTCCCTGACAATATATCAGAAGGTTGATTCTAACATGACCTTTTTAATACCTAAGAATGGGGCGCAGTGTCAGTTCGGAGCTACATAACATGCATTTAAATCATTCAAGCCTTTGCTTTTCACAGCAAAATACACCCAAACAGGGGTCCAGTTCTTTTAAAACAGCAATTTAAGTGTGCAACCATGTAGAGGATTTCCATTCAGAACTGATGGAAGGTGTATAGATGAGAGGTTTTTGTACTTTATCCCAGAGGAGTAGCACCCTTAGTTTATTCTAGCGAAAACAAATAGAAGTCTTATGGTCCCTGACAGACAAACATATTCGTATTCCAGTATAAGGTTTCCTGAATTAGAGCCCATTTCTTTAAATGGAATAAAACAGGCTGGATCCTACTGGCTTTTTTGCTAGTGCAAAGGGTGCCTTTTGAGGTCAATGAAAGCTATGCTGGCGTTTGTGAAACCTACATATGCCAAAAAAACTTCTCAGAACAGGGCTGCATTAAAAAGGAGGATCAAACAAGATTACCCCCTTGCTTTTTCAGGGTCCAGTCAGGATAAAGGATCCAATCCTTTATGGTGCTATAAGACTCCTTGTTGGGGAAAGGGTTGTACTTGCCCTACAAAATACCAAGCAAGCAACAACACCCAGATGCTTTTCTGCAACATATAGTAACCAATGAGTAAATCAGTCACAGAGTGACTTCACAGTAAATCAGAATGGCAAAGAAATGGTGTGTGTGTTTTTTGTGCATGACAGAGACTTCATGCAAGACCTGCTCAGAATTCATGCATATATTCCGAGAGGCACTGGAAAAGCAGGCGTTCCAAAATCCATTCGTTATGGTATTTATCCTCTGGAAGAACATACTATCTCTTATGAATAGAGCCTTGTTTCAGATCTGTTCTTGAAAAAATGATGTTCGGGGCTGATCATCATCTGAAAATTATACTGTACATCTTGAAGGAAATGTTAAATCAGCACCAAGTCTAAGTAAGAGCACAACTTCATGGCCCACCTTGAGCTTCCATCAGTCACACCTTGGAGAGCCACTAGAGAGAAATGCAGTTGTGCCAGATGTGTAGCAAGAGGAATGGAACCCACTGCCCGAGGCTTCTGCTGAATCATATTTGCAGAACACGCATCCCTGCAGCATTAACCAAAGTGTATTTTTCGATCTGTATTCAGTAAAAAGGATAGCTCAAAGTAACATAGTGGACAAAGCAAGATTATCAGCTGATCAGGAGGAAAAAAGCATGGTGGATTTTTGACCTCTGGTGCAGTTGCCAGAATTATGTGGTGCCGGGTGAATGCCAGGTGGTTGAGCTCTGTTCCACCACGAGGCCGAGATGGTTGCCTGAGAAAGTGGGCTTTATGTACTGGACTGGAGCCCTCCCATCCCACCAGCTTGCTGACAGCTTCTCACCCTTCCAGCCTGTCTCCTCCACCACCATCACTTCCCTCCTCCCCCCACCCCCAGCCTCCAACCAGGACATGAAGCAGTTAATCCTCCAGGCCCCTTTTCCCCCAGCTCTCTTTAAAAACAGTGGTGGCAAACCAGACATGCCCTCTAGGGCATCCCAAACTCTTATGACATTCCTTCCTCTTGTAAGAGTTTGGCTGTCCTTTTGGTTGTCTGAGCAAACATGTTGATTGGTAGGACTTCCAGAGCAACCAGAACCAAGCCTGAACCCTTGCAAGAGAAAGGAAAGGGGTCCACATCATGTGTTGCTAGAGAGTACAAACATATACAGGGGACGGGGACCGCCTGTTACGTATGTGTCCCGCCTAGCTAAATACAGTCCGGCAGCCATGCATGACATCCCAACAGAACAAGACAGGTAGCCGTGTTAGTCTGTCTGTAGCAGCAGAAAAGAGCAAGAGTCCAGTAGCACCTTAAAGACTCACAATACTTTAGATATGAAGTATCTGAAGAAGTGAGCAGTGACTCACGAAAGCTCATACCCTGCCACATATTTTGTTAATCTTTAAGGTGCTACTGGACTCTTGCTCTTTTTGACTATCCCAACAGAAGTTCAAAAACACCTTCAATGCGTTTTTTGCCTAGATTCAGCGATAGGATGGTTATTAAGTACCCAGCAGACCACAGTCAACTTCTGGTGAGTCATGTCTGGTTTTGACAAGTTGCACAGACCCAGTGTAGTTATTGGGTCCAGCACCACAGCCGGACAGCTAGTATTCCATCAGACAAAAAGGTACATTTGGATGATAAGCTATTATCAAGTCCAAATCCAGCATGGTTTGTGTCAAAATAGATGCAAGTATAGCATATGCATCTATGTGTCGCAGTTTCTGATGACACGGTACTATGTTAGGACACCTATAATATTCATTATTCCATACTCTCGTCCAGTACTTCCTGTCGTATACTCTTAAATTCCCATTCTGCATTCTGTATTTTCCCTTCAAGTTACACAATGGGATTACTATCCTTTCCTGAAGTCACTATGTACTAAATCAAAAGGAATGTTGGGTAACTGACCACCCTCTTTCCCCCATCCTTTCCAACATGATTATACTATCTATGACAGTGAACCTTCTCACAAGTATGATTAATCCAGAACCAGAAGAGATTGTCAGCCTAGGATCAATGGGACTTGCAACATTAACCGAATAAAAACAGATGCTGATCTGTAAGCTTGATAATGGTTTCCTTCCATTCAAAGCATACCTTGGCTGGTGTGGGGCTTACAGCACTGATAGAAGGAACATCTGGTAGATTCTAAATCATGAAGAACAGCCACCAAGTTCTTCTTGCTGGTCAGAGTCACTAAAATCTACTCTGACTGGCAACAGGTAGAATTCTTTCACATCACAAATTATCAGATCCTTTTAACTGGAGATGCTGGGGATTGAATTTGGGACCCTCTGTGTGCAAAGCTACCACTGAGCCACAGCCCTTGCCCGGTAATAATAGTCACATTGCATCATATACATGCAGAGTGTTGCCAAATCCAGGTTGAGAAATTCCAGGAGATTTGGGTGTAGTGGCCTGGGAAGGGCAGGGGAGGGACCACTACATAGAGCTCACCCTCCAAAGCAGCCATTTTCTTTAGAGGAAGTTATCTCCATAGTCCAAAAACCTGTTGTCATTTTGGGAGAATTTGCACAGCTACTATCTATGGCCCACTATACAAACGTGCAGCAAATGCAAAGCATATAAGGTAACCCCAGTAAAAATTTCTTTTTAAAAAACAATTACTACATATATTTACTATATACATGTGATATATAATAATCTGGCCTTTTTTCTTTGTTTCAACTATTTCAGAAAGCAACATCTGGTCATATATATATACATATACAAAATTCTTTATGCATGTATTTCTGGATGTGTGTCATTGTAAAATAAAGAATATTGACCACTGAGGAAGGCCCAAAGGGGTCGAAATGCGTATGGTCCTTAGATCATAAGTTTTACCCATCAATTGGATATGTATAACTATCAGCTTTGATGATATAAGCTTTAAGACGCTGAACTGCAGGCTGTGGAAGGTCAGTAGTTCAGCAGTTCAAGACCCGGGTGCCGCAAGACGGGGTGAGCTCCTGTCTCTAATTCCAGCTCCTGCCAACCTAGCAGTTCGAAAGCAAGACATTTTAAGTAGATAAATAGGTACCACTTTGGTGGGAAGGAAACAGCGTTCCGTGCACCTTGGTGTTTAGTCATGCCGGCCACATGACCACGGAAACGTCTTCAGACAGCGCTGGCTCTTCGGCTTTGAAACGGAGATGAGCACCGCAACCCTAGAGTCGGATTCGACTGGCTTTCGAGCAAGGGAACCTTTACCTATGTTTTAGTTATGTGTACACCCTAATAAATATTTGTATTTTTAATAGAATTTATATGTTAGCTTGACCCTCTTAATCGCAGCTACATTTTGGATTGAGTCCCCCCCCTTTTTTTTCTTCGGTTTTTGTTAGATCTCCAGGCTCCACCTGGACTCAGTATTGTCAGCATATCACATTCAATCATAGGCTTTGAGTTTATCTCCATCTCCATGTTCGTGAGATCGGGGTGGGGGGGGGGTTGCCTGGCTTTAAAAAACAACAAAATCTGTTTCTGGCCTTTCTGAGGCTGAGAAAAGCTTTAAAAATATGAATTCGAAAAGCTGTGGGGGATGGCAAAGAAGCTCACCACTTGAAGGTTTCTTTTAATTTTACAGCAGTCCCCCTTGGTGAACCACTCGGATGCCACAGCTGTTGGTGCTGCTGAACATTCTCAATCAAGACACTGAACACCCTGAAGTTTTTTAAAAAGTGTGTATGTAATGGAAGGTGTTCAGAATTTTTAAAATAAAACCCTGCCATTTTGTGGTTTGCTTTTGCTGGATTTGGGGGTTTTATCAACAGAATATTTTAGCAGGGTTTTGGGTTTTTTTTTTAAGAATTCTTCTTTTAAATTTTGATTGGGGGATAAGTCAGCATTTTAAATGAGTCTGGGTGGCAAAAAATATTACCATTAACAGAATTTCTGCTTCTAGTTACCAAAAATTGATTAGCAGGAAAGGCGGCACGGCAGGTCCACTACCGGGAGTCCTCTTACCATCAGCGGGCAACTGGTAACCCTGTCCGAGCCAAATGGTGCTCCTGGCCTCTCCTCCAATAGGCCCTGCCTAGTACAATGTCTTAAATTAATCATCAAATCTGTTAACATATTAGGAATGCTTAGTCACAAAGCAAAAATGTGATTTTCCTTCTTTCCTTTGTGCCAGCAACTGGATGACGCTTGAAAACCTTTCACACCCAGCTCCATCTAACTGCATAGGAGCCCCTTCCAGATGTTCACTTTCAGTGCTCCAACTCTGTGTAACAAGAGCTTTGTTCCTCCTGATTTTCATGTTCACCATTTTCTGTGCATGGCACAATGTATGTATTTTTCATGCACATATGGCTTCAGTTTGTTCCCTCAGAAATTTAGGGTTCCATTTGTGAAGCTGTAAACGCCTGGAAATACACACACAGCTCAGTTCATACAGCCAATGGTGGCTGCATGGATTCCACATGGCTGGAGCACCAGAATGTCTGAAAAGGGCTTTAGTCTGTAGTACATCCTGCTTTCTGCTGTACTATAGACTTCGGGCTTTACCACCATATACTAAAACAACTTATTTTCTGGTTCCTCACAATTTTTATTATTCTGCTTTTGTTTTTATTATTCTGCTTTTGTTTTTATTATTCTGTTTTCATTTTTATTATTCTGTTTTTATTGGGCATCCAGCTAGATACAGAGCTTTTGAGAACTCATGAGCTTGCACCGTGTTTTGTGACGCATATGATTTTGTGATATTTTGGGTGGTATTACATGGTTTTGAAATTTGTCTGTGGATCAATGTGGTTGCTTTGTCCTTCTCTTAAACTGACAGACAACCTTGCTAACACGTATTTCTATGGAATACTGTATCCCTCCACATTTACATCAATTCTTCTTCAGGATAATTTACATTCAGTTGCTACATTGGTTTTTTGTCTTTGCTGGCTTTGATGCAACCTGAGTCGTCTTTGCACCTATGACAACATGGCCTACCTAACTTTCTAACACCTCCCCTTTTCCCCTTATTTTCTACAATTGCAACCTGCAGACGTTTCATCATACCTTGCACCAGCTAAAGCGCTCTCTTTTGGGCTGCAAATTATTCCATATCAAGCCAGCACTGTGTAGCACTTTGAGTGCTGGACCAGGACCTTGGAAACCCATGCTGTCATGGAAGCTTGGTGGGGGCTCATTGGGCCATTCACTCTCTCCAGCCTAACTTACCTCACAGGATTGTTGTGAGTATAAAGTGGGATTGTTGTAAGCTGTTTTGCACCCGCATTGGGGAGAAAAGTGGGGTATAAATAGCCAACTCTGTGAGGTAGCTTAAAGTATGACAGGCTCAAGGGTTCCTACTGAGATTCAGACCAGTGGGAATTTGAACTCAGGTCTTCCAGATTCTTGCCTGGTCCTCTAACCACTACACGATACTGAATAATCCTATGCAATCAGCATACCCACATTTTGATGGGCACCTATCCTTTGTAGGCTAAAGCCATTCATTTTCTGTTGTTGCATGTTGTCTGGCTATTGTTTATGTCCCCTCTTCCACTTCTTTATCTTTTTGCTAAGCAAACAGTACCCTGATGAACTTAAAAATGAGATGAATGTCTCTATGGTGTGGATCCGTAAATTTTTGTTACTGCCCATGGATTTGCCCTGAAAGTAGTAAACAGTTTCATTTATGTAGTTCTAAAATATTCATAGGCAGCTGTTTCAATTAAAACGATCAAGGCAGCAAAAGAATTGTCCTTCCTGCTTTTGTTTCACTAAGATTAGATCTCCTTGTCTTATCATGGACTCCTCGGCACTGTGTTTTCCATGTGCACAGAGCTTCATTTTTAATTTCATGCTGTCATCTGTGTCTCTGTATTCTTGAGACTGGTTGCAAATATGTTGCTTGAAAATTACAGCTGCTGTACACCCTTGCGACGTGCCATTCAGCTCTGTACAGCAATGTGTCCATTTCCATTTCCATTTCCAAGTTTTATTTTTCCTTCAACTGTTCAGGCCCTTATCATTTTGTCCGTGTTTGTCATGAATCTTTCTGCTTCTGTTTGCTTTGGAGCAGACTGGTGTTATTTTCCTGCAAGTGAACCCTGCAGGGTTTGCAATTGACACAAATTACACTCCTTGAACAGGTGGGCTGTTGTCCATTTTGAGTAAGTCTGGAATTCCAAATGGAGAGAATATTTTGTCCAGAGAGGGGGATGACCGGTTCGGCAGATATGGGTTTCACAATCTTCACTTCAGGGTATCAGGAGAACTGATCATTGACAGTTAGCAAGTCTTGATCAAAAAGTCCACAAAAGGCTGGGCATTCTTCAACCATGCTGATTGGGTGAGGGCACTTAGTTTGAGTAGCTCCACTTTTTTTGTGATATTGTAGCAAAAAGAGGCAGGCTTCCCTTTCCCAGATCTTCTGCAATGCTGCTGCCTAACAGTGAGCCTGGATTCCTTCCAGCTATACATGGCATTGGCATTCTTACAGTAATTTCAGAGGCACCATGGTAGTAAGTTCAGGGGCAGTCTTACCTATAGGTGCAGCCTGGGCGTTGCCCAGGGGCTTGTGCTGGGTGGGGGCAAACGGGTGGGGGTGATATAAAATAATGGTGGGAAATAAAATCAAAATGCAAACTGTGGTGCATTTTTTAAAGGAAACACATTGTCAAATGGGTACTTTATTATTTTCTGAGTGGGGTGGGAATAAAAGGATTATGGGGCCGGGGACCCCTTCCTTGACTTTTTCCCAAGGCCCCAGAATCACTAGGACAGTGGTGGAGAACCTATGGCACGTGTGTCAGAGGGGGAACTCAGAGCCCTCTCTGTGGGCACGCATGCCTCGCCCCAGCACAGAGTTCGCCAGAGTTAGTGGCTTGGAAGCAGCCCGTGAATGGGGGCCCTTCCTGTCCGGCCCGGTCTCTCTGGCTGCTGCCTCCCTGCCCGGGGGGGGGGGGCGGAATGTCCTGGCTCTTTAACACAGACTTAACGGGGTGTTCTTTATTCCAAGAGATGATCTCTCTCCCCCATTCCAGGAAACGCCTCAGCTGCCCATTTCCAAGGGACAGGACATTTTTTCCTCCCGGTCAGTTGGCAACCCTGCTGGGGCCAGGTGACCCATGGCCTCCACTCTCCCGTCCCCCTCGTTGCTTGTCATTTCCAGGCTGGCCCCATCTGGCCCATCTGTTAATGTATGAGTAGACAGTCTCGGGGGAAACTCTCCAGTGGCCAAGGGGTTAACCTCTCCAGAAAGATCTCTCGGCGGGGCCCAGTGCAAATCCGGGGCATGTTTACCCTTTGTGGCACTCTCAATTTCTTCAAGATTGGCAAGAGATGTTGGCACATGAGCATCCGCTGGGAAGAGGAGAGAACCCGGGTCTCTTCCTCCCCGCTTTCTCCCCCCCCCCGCCACAGTCACACAGTCAACTCCAGGATATTAGCAGGCCTATCCTGATGCCAGCGGATTCAGAAGTATATAGCGGGGAGGGGCTGGGATAGCCCGATCTCATCAGACCCCAGAACCTAAGCAGGGTGAGAAGGAGACTGCCAAGAAAGGCCCTGCAGAAGAAGGCCTGGAGGGAAAGAAAAAGACGAAAGAAGGAGGGAGGGAGGGATGACAAAGGACGGCACAGTTTGTTCTGAAAATGAAATCCTTAAAGTGTGGAATTCTCTGCCCAATAATTTTAAGTCAATGAAAGCATTTGGGATTGCTTTCCTTACTTTGTTTGGATCATTTTATGCTTGTGAGCAGCTGTTTTCAGCTTTGAATTATATCAAATCTGTTATTGTGTTTTTCTTTTAAGACAAAAGATGTTAATGTATGAGTTGTTTTTTCTAAACTAAAGTCTCAGTATTCGGGTTAAATTGCTGTGTTGGCACTTTGTGATAAATAAGTGGGTTTTGGGTTGCAGTTTGGGCACTCGGTCTCTAAAAGGTTCATCATCACTGCACTAGGATCACACCACTGAATAAGTTTGTCTCTTCTCCTTGTCCTCATGTGTGTTCAAGTGCAGGAAACTCCTGAAGGATTCCACAGTTTGCTTTGTCCAGAGCACTGATAGTTGCTTCTGTATCCTCAAGTAATTGTATTTCACTGTCTCCCATGGCAATCATTGTTTGAAGTTGCTGCTTGGCCTGTTCTGAGTGTGCTTCACTTATTTTGGCATAATTCCTAAAAGCCTAATTCTCTTTGCTACTCAGTTTGTGGCTTCTTTCATCTACCTGGAACTTTGGCTTCTCTGCAACCCGCCCCCTTTAAATGGCAACTTCAGCAAAATGGTTCTTTTGCTCCCACCAAGATGGCAGACTTTGCCTTCTGTAGACCATGTGATTTTATAGGACTACTTGGTACTGCAGGGGAAAAAAAGTTTTTTCTTTGCTAAATGATTTTGTTATTGGCTTGGTTGTAACACAAAACTATGTTTTAGTTTAACTGTGATTAGTCTGCAAAGCCTGGATTTGCTCACAGACAATCATTCAAATCCTGGTAGGCATCAATGAAGGGTGGTTTTGCTGGCTTCACTCTTTACCCCTCCTCTTCTGCAGAGAACTGGCTAATATCCCAGCCTTCACTGTGGTGAGGGTGGTACCAGGGAACAAGCCAGGATGTCCCTATCTGTATGCTGTGTGAAACCATCACAGGAATAAACCGTCTTCAAGCCATGGCTTCACATTCTGGTTTGATGGAGCATAACTAAAGCCACTTCCACACACACCCATTTTGGGGGGAGTTTCCATATGACCTCATGCTCCTTCGAAGCAAGACTTGCACTTTTCTCCTCTGAGCGGAGCTAAATTCTGCCTTCAAAATGGCAGAGGTAAGTTCCTCATTTCCCAGCCTTTTATGGGGTTCCCCCCTGCTGACTGAGTCATGGTGCTCTGAGCACTGTGGCTCAAGTGGGAAAGGGGGAATTGCTGGACTGCGGGTTGGCATGATCCTTGGTTGTCAGCATTTCTGTGTCAATGTGATGGAGGAGTGGGGCTGCTGTATGGGAGGGCATAGCAGTATGGGAAAGACGGATTATGGGAAAGACGGATTATGCTGTAGTTCCCAGGTTGGAGCCAGGAATTACGCAACAATAGCACCCACATTCTGTTTCTACTCTTTATTTGCCATAGCAATGCCCACTTACAAATTAGATTCTTCTTTCCAGGTCTTCCATGTCTATTATTTGCCATCAAAACCCCCATTTCCCCTTCTTTTTCTGTCTCTGTTTCTTTTTTTAAATTGTTTTGGTTTCAAAGCATTTTCTTTCTATATTCATAAAAAACATTCTCTGTCTTTGAACAAATTATTAACAGGGCTCTCTCGGCCAGGGCCTTCCCTCACTCTGCCCAGGCCCAGTAGGGGAGAATAGGGTTGCCAACCTCCACGTGGTGACTGGTGATCTCCCGCTATTATAACTGATCTCCAGGTAGGGTTGCCAAGTCCCCCCCTGTTCCATACTGCTACAGCAGGGACAGCAACGAGTGGCATGCGAATGTGGCGTGCCCCATCCTGCTCAGCGCAATTTCCACAGTGGGTGTGACTTATCCTGCACCCACTGGAAGTGGCCTAAGAATAGTTAATGGAGGGATCCATGTTTGGACAATCATCCAAACCATATTTAGTTTCCTTAAACCATGATTTCATGTTTGAAGTGAGCTTTTGTTTTATCCCAGGTTCTCAAGATGTAACTTTTCAGACTTTTCGGCACATACATTTGCCCTTCCACTATTTCCATGAAACATGCAAGATCTAGCAGCTCTAGCAGCACACAGTCAGAGTAGCAGTAGGAAAAAATAAACAAAAAGTGGCCATTTGCCCAATGGTGTTAGCAACATTTTTGGGTAAACCAGAAGTGAGATCAATCCTCTCTCTAGGAAATCCTGGAAACCCTATTGTTTTACCATAGAGTTTCTGGCTGCTCCTAGAAGGCATGATGTCACTTCAAGGTTTTCTCCAGAACTGGTGTCACAATGTCACAGAGAGGGGCTCACCAATGTCCATGCCCCTGTGTCTCCTGGTGGTTGGTAGGCCAGCTTGTCCTCCCATTATAAATGATTTGGTGGGCTCCCAGGATGTATAGCCGTAATGTCTGAAAAGTTATAATATGTAATATGGGATTCTAAATGTATTTGTCAGTGTTGCTTTAGTCTACTGTGGTATCTATTTGTCCATCCATCTCATTTTTTATCTTGCCCTTCCTTAAAGAAACTCTGAGAGGTGTACGTAACTATACCCGCTTCCATCTTACCTATTTGTCTTTCCTCAGCATTCATCTACTGTCTGTCGTTGTTGCCTAAATTTTTATATTTTCAACTCAGTGTTTATTTCAGAGTTTTTTTAAAAAAACTGTGAAATATGTTAGGGTTGTTTGGATTAAGTCATCTCCGTCCACATCTAGGAGTGTCAAATGGATCATAAAATCTTCTCCTGCATAATTCAAGAGCCAAGCTGTCTTCCTGTTATTATCAGTAAGACCAGGGATCCGAAATAAGATTTGTAGCCTTTGCGTCTATTCCTCCACCCACTTTGTATGCTACAGGCGCTGTAGGGGAGCACTGTTAAGTTGTGAGCAGCCATTTTAGATCAGGATAAGTCACATTTCCAGCCTATAGCCCTCGAATTGCATAAAGTCAGGCAGTCTTATTCTTCATGGACTTCAGGAGATGTCTGGATGGTACAGAATTTTGGGAGAAGGGTGGGGACAGAAGACAAATGCCCCACGACACCTCCCATTCTTCATCTTGCCCCAAACAGAATGTTATAAAACAGAACCTGTACATTTCCCCCCCTGTATCCCAAGAGGCACACATTTCCCAGTGTAGAGGTCCTTTGTGCATATTGCTGTGGGGGTGAGATGCATGGAAGGGAGATATGAAACCTGCATGAAGAAGGGAAGGACAGGAAGCATGAGTCACTGGTGCTCTTTCTTCTGCTGCATTTCTCAGCACTCCAAGTCATTCTTACTACAGATGAGAGCAGAGGAAAAATGTGATAGACTCTGACTGGAGCAAGTTATTGTAACTAAAGGGTTGTGGATGCAGCTAGTATACTTAAGGTCCACTGGATTTCAGGGGTCTGGGCCACTGATATAAGTCTGCGCTGCCTACTGAAGCCAAGTTTCCCACTTTCAGAATAGACTTTCTGATTGGCAGCCCAAGCCCCAGCCACTGCTTCATGATAGAAAGTAGGCTTTTGGGACCCTGAACACCTTCATAGTAGGGTTGCCAGGCTCCAGGTGGGGCCTGGAGATCTCCCACGTTTACAACTGATCTCCAGCTGACAGAGGTCAGCTCCCCTGGAGAAAATGGCTGCTCTGAAGGGTGGACTCTATGGCTCCTCCCCTCCCCAAACTCCACCCTCTCCAGGATCCACTCCCAAAGTCTCCAGGTATTTTCCAACCCAGACCTGGCAACCCTATTTCATAGACTGCATAACCTAGTTAAACTTGCATGCAGCAAAAGGAGGGGAGGGATAAGTGTCACACCAACAACACGACAACACTTCTGGCACAAACCCAAAAGTGACTTAACCACGTCAGAGCAATGCTCTAGGGTTCCATTTCAGGAGAATCCTAGAGTGTCTCCGTGATGCAGTGACGTCATTTTCAAGGTGAATGATGGAAGTGAAGTTGTAGTGTTGGTGCAGTGCCAATCACATTCTCCCTGCCCGCCCAGACTCGCCTGCTGATTGCCACTGCCTGGCTGGCAAAGCTAACCGTGCTTCTGTTTGCAACAAGTGGCCTCGGGTTGCCAGCTCTGGATGCCCTCCACAGCAGCCATTTTCTCCTGGGGAACTGACCTCTGTTACCTGGAGATCAGTTGTAACAGTGGGAAATCTCCAGGTCCCAAATAATTCCTACTCTTTCTGTTAATTTTAAATTTCAAACAAATCATTACAAGTCACCTTTTAACTTTCTTAAAGCACACAAGTCCGATTGATTTCGGTGCCATTTACTTCCAAGTAAGTAAGCTTGCGACTGCAGCCTAAAATTCACTCCAATGCAGAGAACAGCGGTGACAATATCTTAATAGCAATCTGTTCTGCAGAGATCAGCATGAACAATACCAATATAACAAAAAAGAACTTTTCACTACCAGGGAAGTCAAAATCTTGGTCACTGTTGGTGATATTTGGTTGATCCTAAGAAAAAGATATTACACTACTGTTTGGTTTTGGAGTTTTTTTGAAAATTTTCTGTGGTCCAACATGATTGCCTAGGATCTTGGACAACAACAATTATGGCACATGCTCTCCAAGCTGTATAGGATATTCTTATTCCCTATGCACTTCAGGGACTATTTAATCAAGTGGTAGGCAATGGTTGTGAGTCTTTCCCACAGAATCCATGTCTCCCCTTCCTAGTGGAGTGCCAATTCCATGGAGAAGATCCCCATGAACAGGGATCTTTTGGAGCCAGAGTGTGCTGGAGCACCGCTCTGGGAGCCCAGGAGCTGGCAAAATGGTGGTGGCAGCAAGCCCCGCCCCCAGCTCCCCCCGCTACGGCCTGTTGCCGGCTTCCCGGGGCCCACGCTGAAGCGCTGTGGCCCCAGGGAGGCCCGTCGATGCCCTCCCAGGGCCCGCACCAGAGCACTGCAGCCCGGAGGAGGCGAGAAGAGCCCCCTCGCTGCCTCCCGAGGCCAGTGCCAGAGCGCTGCGGCCCAGAGGAGGTGAGAAGAGGCCCCCCCCGCCACCTCTCTGGGCCAGCGTCAGAGTGCTGCGGCCTGGAGGAGGCCAGAAGAGGCCCCAACCTATAGAACATTCAAAGGGAGACATGAAACACATAAATTAATATTTCTATACACCATCTTTCCCTTCTCTTCCTTCCTTCTTCTCTTTTCCTTCTTCTTTCCTTCTCTCTACTCTCTCTCTCTCTCTTTCCTTCCTTCTTTCCTCCTTCTGCAGCCCAACTCTAGTGAGAAGGGGTTTAAACTTTAAACCCCTTCTTTCTTCGCTCCCCCACACACACTGGCTGGGGAAGGGGAGGGGAGGCTTTTGAAGATGCCTTCCCCCCCTTTTGCTTCCCCTTCTGACATCACTTCCGGTGATGTCAGGGGGCGTTGCATATGCTAATGAGCTATTATGCTAATAGCGTAGTAGCTCATTAGCATACCGTATGCTAATGAGCTCCTGCAGCTCTTTTTCTACGAAAAGACCCCTGCCCATGAACATAAGAGTCCAGCATCCTGTCTCACACAGTGGCTGACCAGTCACTGTGGAGGGCCAACAAGAGGGCTTAGAGGCCAAGGCCTTCCCCTAATGTTGCCTCCTGGCTCTGGGATTCAGGGGTACTCTGTAGGTTCTCTTTAGCTTTGTCCATTTGGTTGGTTCATGTAAGTACAGCCCCAGCCTCGGGGGATCATATTAATGATAAGTGGCTGTCAGGCATCTGGGAGAATAGTTTAAAGAGTAGTGACCTCTCTGTTGCGAGAAACTGGTAGGGTTGTCAGGTTCCCCCTGGCCACTGGTGGGGGATGGGGGTTAGAGTTGCTAGATTCAGGTTGGGAAGCTCCTGGAGATTTGGGGATGGAGCCTGGGGAGGACAGGGACCTTAGCTGGGTACAATGCAATGAAGTCCACCCGCTGAAGCATCCATTTTCTCCAGTGGAACTGATCGCTGTAGTCTGGAGATAAACTGAAATTCTGTGGGGTCCCACCTGGAGGCTGGCATCCCTCGAATCTGGACCCACTGACTTCTGCAGATCAAGTGGGTGGGAAAAGAAACTGAACAACAAACCAGGCTGTTTATTCCCCTGATTTTCCAGCTATCCTTTATAGAGAAAAGGGCAATACTCTGCCCCAATTACCACTAGGACCTTGCCTCTGCTAGAGCGGCTGAGGTTTGTTCCATGATTGTCTTCCCCAGTAGTTTTTACAGCCCTGGGATTAACTAACCTTCCAGTTGTGCTTCTGCAAGTCTCTGACATTTCGCAACTTCGGGGTGGTTGTCATAAGTATTCGGGCACTTTATTTTACTGCTTGATTAATTCCCTGAAAGTCTAGACAGTTCATTTAAATTTAGCAATGGGGCTGTCTGGGTCGTAAGTGGAATAAACAAATACAAACTAATATGTCCAGAGCACTAGCTAATGCAAGTCAATATGCAATCATTAATGCGAAGAATACTACCCATGAGTTGTCAAAAAGTCTGCTTGCAATAAAGGACAAATGATTTGGCCTTATGAACAGAAAGAAGCTCCATTCATTAAGCTGCACAATAAAAGCTTCAAGATTAAAATGATATCTGACTTGATATTACAGAAAAGGTGAAAAAACTGCAAATTGTAGGAACCAGACTTTGATTGTAGATAACAGTGCTCAAGACAGCTTTCACACAGTGTACATCTTGTAACTGTGAAAGCTGACACTATTGTTTCCCCAAGTCCTAAATACCTGAGACAGCTTCACTCTCAAAGACAAAAATCAAGGCAAAAACTAGGAATATAAGGACATAAAGGTTGAAAGATGCTTTCACTGAGTGGGATTCCATGGAACATTTCCACTCACAAAAGGGTTCTTGCATAAGCAGAAACTCAAGAAAGTTATCACAAGTAGCCCTTTCACTAACTTAGCTTGACTGTATCTCATCTTGCATTTCCACCTAAGCAAATAGGGTCCCGGCAGGGGTTCCTCCAGTTTTGGGGGCTTCTGCCTGCCCATGTCACTGACATGATGATGTCACCCGGAAGTGATGTCATCACGTTGGCAACATCGCGGGGGGTGCTCTGGTTTGAGGGCAAACCCCTATGGTCAATTTGCCCTCAAACTATAGAGTTTTGCCCTCAAACCAGAGCGTCACCATGTGACGTTGCTGATGCGATGACGTCACTTCCAGGTGACATCATCGTGTCGTAGGGTTGCCAAATAATTCTTTGCCGGGAGCGGGGGGCTCCTGGCCGGCGTCGGATGAGTGCGCACGCGTGCGCCACATGCACGTCACCCAGAGGTGACGTAGGCACGCTGGGCACGCTGGGCACGCTGGGGGCGGGGCCACGGCCATACAAGGGAAAACCATAGAGTTTTCCCTTGTATGGCCG
>NW_015166472.1:92519-94262 GCF_001447785.1 Gekko japonicus | reverse complement strand
GCGACAAGGTAGGACCTGGCAACCCTATATGTGAGACATAGTGCAAAGTATATATCAGCAACACCGCTGCCCTCTATACGGTCTGGGTCCAACGTACTTCCAGGATTGCCTTTCATGGTATACCCCCCAAGAGCATTATGCTCACTGGATGAAGATCTACTGATGATTCCTGGACTGGGAAGCATTTCACTAACTTCGACCAGAGCCAGAGTGTTTTCAGCCCTGGCCCCAACCTGGTGGAATGCTCTTCCAGCTGAGATCTGGGCCCTGTAAGATCTTTTCACAGTTCTTCAGCGTCTGTAAAACAGAGCTCTTCCACCAGGCCTATGGCTGAAGCCTCTGACAGATGAAAATAAAAGCTCGATCTGACTGGGCCCTCGTCCCCTCTTTTTCCTGCCTCTCCCCAGTTTTGATGTGACCAAATTTTTCCCTGGTAAGGTTGGTTGTATTGTTAGGCACCATCTGTTTTGTTATGATTAATAGGATTAGTATTAGATTAGTATTTTAAGAACTGCTTTAATTAACTGATGATAGTTATTGTTATTATTAAAATGTTGATATTCGTGCTGAGCCCTGCAGTAGCAGGGGAGGGTGAGTCATAAATTCAATAAATAAATAAATAAAAATGAAGATCCTCACTGGTCAAATCATATCACATCTCCAAATTGCACTTTAAGGACTGTATCAAAGCCAGCCTGAGCTATGAGAAAGGAGAGGTATAAATATTTTAATACATAAATAGCCCTTTCCCTCCTGATTTTTGTACACAGCAACACTGATATGAAATGAGAAAAAAACAAAACCCTGCACTTAATCAGCATAGTGGATCGAACCCATTGGGTATCTTTAGATCAGGGGCCAAACATTACTTCTCTAGGCCTAGTAAAATTTTATAATGCAGGTCTGCACACATAGACATAATCCCATCCCATTCATACAGTCTCATGACTCACGTAAGAAACATTTATCTTTTATTATGGTCACAGGCTAGCAGCTTTCCTAAACTCTGGTAAAATGTACTCATTTACCTCTCCCTCTCCAAACTGCCCCCCCTTTTGCAAATAAATTTTGAGAAGGGGATCCAGCTTAAGGCCCACCTCCCTTTATTCTTGTTCTCCCTGTCTATTTTGGAAATTCCACACAAAAATCCCCTCCTTATCCCAACAGCTGTTACTAGAAGGTGGTGGTGGGAAATTCCACCAGAGAGATTTGTTACCTTGTTGTCTATGAAGCAATCTGAGTACCAAAGAAGAAAATGCCAAGTATTCTTATTAGTCAGGGGACCCCGGCATGTGACAGGGTGTAATAAATAGATCCTGTGTCAGTTGTCCTTATTTGTGTCAAATCACATTTCAATTGACAGAATTTATGGCTGGGACTTCATGTAACTTTCCACCTTCTCAGCACAGAATTATTCCCTTACTCCAAGGGGTGGGGGATTAGGGGCAATACAAGGCACCAAAAGGAAAATCCTTGTGTTAGACGTATATGCTGACCTTTTAAAAATAATCTCTTTAATTGGAATTTATATGGATTTAATTTTTTTTCTATTCATTTTTAATTCTTTCTATTCTTTTTTCTATTCTTCTTTCTATTTTATTTAACTGAAAATTAAATTATACAAAAAACATGGAACTGAGAATAAAAATATCTAAACCAGTGAACAAATAGTGGTGAGGGCTTATACACTAATCACTTTGCCAAAATAGCAGTCTTTAGATTAATAATAATAATAATAATAAT
>NW_015166472.1:74440-92031 GCF_001447785.1 Gekko japonicus | reverse complement strand
ATCAGCTGTAATTCCAGGAAATCTCCACGCCCCACCTGGAGCTGGGAAACTGTATGGCAGGGCTCTTTTTGTAGCAGGAATAGGCTTGCCAAGTCCCCCCAGGGGGCGGGGAAAACCCCACCCCAGAGGCCCATTCCCTGCCGACGGTGGATCGGGCACCGGGGGGAACCCCACCCCAATGTGCGCATCACCCGGAAGTGACACAACCATGCCGGGGACGCTGGGGGTAGGGCCACGGTCATCCAAGGGAAAAGTCTATGGTTTTCCCTCGGATGGTCATGGTCCTACCCCCAGCGTACCCGGCATCGTCACGTCACTTCCGGGTTACGTGTGCGCTTTAGACGCCGGACGGGAGTCCCCCACTCTGGAGGAATTTACACTTGGCAACCCTAAGCAGGAACTCCTTTGTATATTAGGCGACACACCGCTAATATAGCCAATCCTCCAAGAGCTTACAGTAGCCCCTGTAAGAAGAGCTTTGTAAGCTCTTGGAGGATTGGCTACATTAATGGTGTGTTGCCTAATATGCAAAGGAGTTCCTGCTAGTGATAAAGCCGTGCATAGGATACTGTGCATAAACATGATTAGGGTTGCCAGCTCCAGGTTGGAAAATACCTGGAGATTTTGGAGGAGCAGCCTGAGGAGGGCAGAGTTTAGGGATGGGAGGGGCTGCAATGGGGTATAAGGCCATACAGCCCACCTTCTAAAGTGGCCATTTTCTCCAGGTGAACTGATCGCTGTCACCTGGAGATCAGTTGTAATCCCAGGAAATCTCCAACCACCAACTGGAAGTTGGCAACCCTAGAACATGATAGAAAGCAGGCTTTTGGGACCCTAAAAACCTATCAGAGATTGCATACAAGTAAACTAGCATCCAGCACATAGAAGTGGCGGCACTACCACATAGCATATAAAAGGGTGACAAAACATAGAGGCATCCTTGACAATGGAATAATGGACCAAATTGCCAGAGCAAAGCCAGGAGGGGTGTCTGTGCCCATAGTTTTTCCATGGCATCACAGAGGGAACTTGCTGGTACAAGATCTAAGTCTGCAGCCACCCTTAAACACCACTGAGTGCTCTTTACGGCTTTGCTAATGAAACAAATGTTTTGGCAAGTGCTGCAAAGTAAACAGGCTATCTCCTCAGCAAGAAATCCACATGACCCATTTGGTTGGGCCAATTGGACTGGTACCGTAGCAGCAGGAGGGAAGCCACTTGTAACATCAACAAACCATGAGACTTCAATTAATTTCTGGCATGTACAACTCGATGTTTAATGGCCAGCCCTTCCAGGTATGCAGAGGGTGGTGGCAGCAGCGA
Organism: Gekko japonicus; assembly: GCF_001447785.1. Lineage (NCBI taxonomy): Eukaryota > Metazoa > Chordata > Lepidosauria > Squamata > Gekkonidae > Gekko > Gekko japonicus. The sequence continues at coordinate 90,708 of NW_015166472.1, read as the reverse complement.
AGGGAGATTTGATTATAGGGATTAAAGAAGAAGATTGTGTTGGTCTGGAAAGAAGTGTCCTCTGATACAAGCGGCTGTTGTGAATGGAAATAATTGATCGACTGAGGCTCCTGCTCAACCTCCATTGCAAGTCACATGTTGTTTATTGCCAATAAATTCATGAAAGGGCACAATTTATTCATGGAGGGAAAAATAAAGAGAGAGAGAGAAAAGAGGGGAGATGCTGCTGCCAAAAGTTAAAAAAAAAAGATTGCTCACTCAAGCCTAACATATTTCCTCATTTCCACATTGCTAATATGATAAACAACCTCTTTAAAGCAGAACAACCGTATGGCCGAGTTCTCTCTGCATCGTGTCGTGCATATTCCTGGGCCTGTTTTTTGTGCAAGACTGATATGTACCATAAAACCGTTGGCCAACATGTCTCCTGTTAGGTTATCAGCATAGTTCACATTACTGCAGCTCTCATAAAGTCTTGGGTGAGACTGCACAGTCATCGCTCACGGGGCCCAGGACACATGGAATCAGCAGTCCTCACCATCCCACGCAAACGATTTTAGATATAGCCCCTGACTGCACAGAAACAAAAAGCGTTGGCATTTTGTGGGAGCCTGCTCTAAGTTTCTAGTCTTCATGGCTGCAGAGATAACATGATGGAATAACAACAAGGGCAGGCTGTTTCTTCATATCTTCCTGGACAGCTTCGCAGAAGCATCTGACTGGTAGTGGCCACCATGAAATACGGGAAGCTTAGCTAGATGACCAGTTTCTGTTGATGCTCCTGTGTAATACAGAAAAACTGCAGCCCTGTATATACTTATTAAGCTTGGTGGACCTTACTTCTAAACTGAGTTACTGTGAACTAGATCACAGTTTTTTAGCCTCCGGCTCACACATTTTTGTCTTAGCTCAGGAAGGATGGCTCCAGAGCAAACTAATTTATGCAGTAGTCAAATCACCTGCTTACAACTTTAATGCCGGTAGGTCACAAAGTAGAATTTTTGCTCACAGGACTCCACAGTTTAGAGGGAGCATTGCTTCTAAGTAAACATGCTAGTAGTAGCATTACAACATTTACTGCATTTGCAATTGCATTTCCAGCATGGCAGTCTGCTTTTGTCAGTTATAAAACACTTCAAGGGTTTTTTCCTTATTGCTGTTCCAATGAAGAGCAAATGATGGTACACCTTTTCCCCTCTGTGTTGGATTCCACATTGAGAAGCAAGTGTGTTATTTTCAGATTCTCTTTCAATGCATAAAGCAACATGGTACTTTAGATAGCCAACTATTTCTTGTCCAGGAGCATAGAGAAAAAGGACTCCAGAACTACTTCTGCTGTCTTGTTTATCACTGGATTTCAGGGGTGGAAGTCCCAGTGCAAAGGTAACCTCAAGCTACTGCCAGCCAAATGCACCCCCTGCCCCAACTGAGCCCCAGTGTGTGGTGGTTCTCTCAAAAGCAAATTGCTAGCCTTAATATAAAAGTGGCAAGACATTCCAACCAATTGTACCAAAATTACTAAGTGCGGCAAGCCAAAGCCTAAAACAGCCTGGGAGCTGGATACAATTAATAGGTGAATCCACTGATCTGTGGATCACATCTTCACCCCTAGTGATTAGCACAGAGAACGCACATGCAGAACACAACCAAGATCCTGTTTTGCTGACTGGGAAGGGTTATGAGCAGGTGTCACGTTCTACCTTGTGGTCCAAGAGAGTGCCAATTTATATGTTCAAAAGAACGAGTGGAAGAGCTTTTCCTAGACTGTATCATTTCAGAGTGCAGGCATGGAGTTTTATGTTTGAATACGTTCCATGTAAAACTCCTTGCATACATTTGTTGGGGAGAAGGATAGAGTCTAGCTGACTTTCTAACATTCTGTTTTCCCATGCACAAGGAGGAGTTTTTTTTGTCATGGAGGAACATTCAGACATGCAAACTTCCCCCTACCTGTACCTGGGTGGTTCAGTCAAGGAATAGTTTCACTTGCAAGCCTCCCCCCCCCCCCAGATATGCCATCCCCCCAAAAGAGGGGGGGCATCTGAAATTTGCATACAATTTATGTCCAATAATAAAAGTATTTTGGGGTATAACATTTTAGGGGGGGGGTCACCTTACATTCAGGATTGAATTCCTTTTGAGTAAATACAATAGTCCAAATTTTATATCCCAATGAGGCTTTCCTCACCCAGTCACCAGTTTGTACCAAGCTAGACAAGACAAAAAGAGAGAGACCTGCAAATGGAATGTTTCTTTACAGCAAATGGGGGCCACGGAGTCTCCCAGTTCAGATCAATGACAACATATGAAGATCAGTTGTCATTCCAGAAGATCTCCAGGCCCCACCTGGAGGTTGGCAACTCTGCTTGGGGCTGTTAGCCATGGAAGGGAAGACAGACACCCCACACTTCTCTGTCCCCTTCCTAGGTCTAAGAATAGCTGGGCAGAGCATGGTTTCAATCAAAAAAAAATCATGGGGGCGGGAGTTAAACATCTTCATGGCTCTCCCAGAATGTGGTCTAGTGTATCCTAAAATACAACAGTCATTTTATACAGGTTACCCAGAAAGTGGGGTTTGCATCTGCAATTTAAATGGAAACTTCACAGATTTCATTCAGAATTGACTCCCTTGCATTTTTAAATCTCCCATATAGTAAATTTAATATGGGATAAGGTCCTTGTGAAAGCATATTCACTCCCCCCCCCTAGTTCTGACAGATTCTATGATGATTCTACCAGGCCTGACTCATGCTTTTTTCATTTTTTAAAGTGTAACATTTTGATCAGAGTGATTATACAGGAGGCCAAACATGTTGATCAGCCGCAGTATGTCACCTATCAAAATCACTAAAATGATGTACAAATCAAGTCAGTTACTTGCAAATAATGTGGAAATTGGATCCTCCAGCAAGTTCTATTCCTCAGGTTGCCCAGATGGTTGAAATTGTTCCTTGACCATATGCTCTTTCAGGGAAGACAACAGAAAGGGTCAAGCCAGACATGATGATGCTGGGAGATAAATTAGTGGTTGCCCTGAGTTAGTGGTGTTGCAGTAGTAGGGCTGGATAGGGTTGCTATATCTCCCACCCCCAGCAGGGCTTCCCCACCATAAATCTAGCAGCTGGTGGGAAAAATTTCCAGAAAAGTCTGGAGATCAGTTGTAATTCCACAACCACCATGGCTCTTGGACTCCCACTGGTTGTGAGGATTTACCAAAAGTCCATGGTCAAGCCATAGAGTTTTGGCAAATCCTATAGCATTGCCCCCGATGACATGACATCACTTCTGGTTTTCACTGGAAGTGACATCATGCATTGCTACAATACCAGTTTGCCCGCTCCATTTATTTCTCCCATTTGTCCACTCTAACTGGCAACAGTTCTCTAGGGTCTCAGGTCTTTCATATTGGCTACTACCTGGCACTTTTAACTGAGGATGCCAGGGACTGAACCTGGGACTTTACCACTGAGCCCAGACCATACCTGAAGGCAAAGAAAGAGAAATATAGGCAACACTCTTCTCTTGGAGAGTACTTTAGTGGTGGGTAGGGTTGCCAGTTACAGATTGGGAAATTACTGGAGATTTTGAGGGTGGAGCCTGATGAGGGTGGGGTTTACATATAATGCCAGAGAGTATAACTTCCAAAGCTGGCATTTTCTCCAGGTTAACTGATCTCTGTCACCTGGAGATCAGTTGTAATAGTGGGAAATCTCCAGCCACCGACTGGAGGCTGGCAACCCAAGTGGTGGGTGATTTGAAAAGACGCTTGCCGCCTGTGTTGCTGATGTTAAGACAAATAAGCTTTCCATCTGTTTGCCAATGTCGGCATTTTTTTCATGTTGCTCTTTCTAGCCCTGCTTCAAGTCCATTGGTATCTTTAACTGGGAAGAATACACATTGATTCTGATCACAGAACATTCAGATGAGAATCATTTGCTCAAAAATGGGTCCATAACCCGCCCCATCCCCCCTCAGTCTTGTGCTAATCTTGCTTTGCTTGATTCCTCAGACTGGTTTTACTGGCCCTTTAAAAATTCTCTGTTGGGTGGGTCCTCTGGAGAAGGATGTGAATGCTGGGCCGCCGTCCCTGACACAGAAGTGGCAAAAGAGCATAGAGAGAGACTGCAGCAGAGGGCACACATACAAAAAAGGAGATGGGTGTGGCCAGGCCAAATCAGATGGGATGGTATCCTAACAGCTGCCACATGTGGCCACCATTTTAATGCTGTGAGGACCCGATCCTAATTGGGCCTATAAAGTGTGGGAAAGTTGGGGGCAGGGACATGGGGTGGCACAATGTTAACTATGATGCTACATCACTTCCAGAGAAAAGTCAGAAGTGACATAGAGTGAACGTAAGAACATAAGAGAAGCCAATGTTGGATCAGGCCAATGGCCCATCCAGTCCAACACTCTGTCACACTATGGACAAAAATACCAGGTGCCATCAGGAGGTCCACCATTGGGTGCAGACCACCTCACCTTTTAAAAAATTTTTCTTCCACTTCCACTTTGAACAGCAGCAGGCAACTAAGGCTACTGGTGGGTGACTTCCCACTGACAGCAGTTGCATGGGTTTGTGTGTGGCTGTCTTGGCACATGAAAAGGCACAAGAACACCATGCTGTGGGCTTAGGGCTGCCAAATCCCCCCGGGGAGCAGATTTCCCCTGGCTTTGGAGGCCCGATTTCCGCCCCTGCGGAATCGGGCCCCGGGGGAAACCCCACCCCGGCATGCACGTCAGCCGGATGTGACGTGACGATGCCGGACACGCTGGGGGCGTGGCCACAGCCATTTGAGGGGAAAACATAGAGTTGGATCAGGCCAATGGCCTTCGCCCCCGCGCACGCGCTGAGGACGCCGAACGGGAGCCCCCCGTCACCAGGTAAAAACGATTTGGCAACCCTATGTGGGCTTGATTGGGACCTCACAACATTTTAAATCACTTTAAAATGGTGGTGGTGGCCCATGGCAGTCACAAGGATGGCATCTCATCTCGTTTGGCCACTCAGATTTCATTCCCATGTCACCATGAAGAGCTTTTTTGCAGTCCTATGCAGAGTGGCTCCAGTCATAACGCCTTGAAATCCATGGAGTTGCTCTGCGTAGGATTTTTCTGACAGTTAAGTACCTCTCTTTTTTTTTCCTCTTTGCTTCCTCAAATTGCTTCCTCTTCACATTCAGCCACACCTGATTTTTGGCTGAAGTGATGCCCGGTAAGTCCACATGACCCAGCACACTCACAGATGCTCCCTTTTTGCTGCAAAGTTTCACTTCTATTTTACGTTAAATGGGAATGATGCTGTATAACATGTTAATAAATTAAATCTAGATGACGAAGCCACCCCCCCGACTTTCTGAAATGATACATACTTAACAAAAAATAGACCACATCCCAATACTAAAACAAAACCCCCAAAAGAATTCTTTGACAAGTTCTAACAATCATTTATCGTATTGTTTGGATTGCTGAGGTTTTAATAGGCATATATTTAATAAAACAGCTGCTTTAATAGCTGTTAAAGTCAATAGAAAATATCATTTCTGCAGTGAAATCCCAGCAGAGAAGTATGTTAATGCAGGTGGGAGGAGCTCAGCTATAGACTATTGAAATTTAATTGATGCCTTAATCCCATGAGCCCTTGCATCAACAAGGAGATGTAGAGTGGAGAGTGCAGAGACCTCCACTTGTGGCACTGCATTGGAGCAATGAATGGCCCAACATGGTGGTTTCTTTGCAAACCACAGGCAACAACCACCTTTCCAGCCTCGATCCCCAGGCAAGCAATCCTTGGCCCCTTGGGATGCATGCCAGGATTTATTTATTTAGAAGGGTTTTTTTTTTCCTAAAATGACACTCAAATGGTGGTTCACAACATGCAATTAAACATTATAAAATTCTAGAACAGATTTTAAAAAAATTCTAAATGATCTAAAGCAGGAACCAGCATCAGGATAAAAGCGATTGTGCCATACATGACTACTGGGAATACCATTGCTTTGACCATGCGGACTTTTGTTGGCAGGGTGATGTCTCTACTTTTTATCATGCTGTTTAGGTTCGCCATCGCTTTCCTCCCAAGGAGCAGGCGTCTTTTAATTTCATGGCTGCAGTCACAGTCTGCGGTGATCTGGGATCCCAGGAACGTGAAGTCTGTCACTACTTCCACGGCTTCCCCTTCTATTTGCCAAGGAGTGATGGGGCCGGATGCCATGATCTTAGTTTTAGTCAGTCACAAAGGTGGTAGTCAGTCACAAAGTCAGCCGTCAGCCATAGGTTGTACGACCAATAAAAACATCAAAAGTCTTCCAAATCAATTTCACAGCATTTCTAGAAAGCCAAAATGGAAATTGGCTCGATGGACCTCTTGGGGCAGGGAATTGTGCTGTCTGGGGGCCATGACTGAAAGGGCCCTGTCCTGTATACCTGCCAATCTCATATCTGTTAACGCATAGCAGGGCACCCACAGCTAATCTTAGTCTACTGAGGTCTCACATGTTTTTGGAATTATGCTGTTGGAAGCAAACACTTGGAGGGAGAGTTGCCAGCCTCCAGGTGGGACCTGGAAATCTCCTGGAATTACAACTGATCTCCAGAGAACAGAAATTAATTTATCTGGAGAAAATGGCTGCCTTGGAGGGTGGAATCTATGGCATTATAGCAGGGGTCGAGTGCCTTCCTCTCCCCGAGCCCCATCTTTCCCAGGCTACACACCCAACAATCTCCAAAACCAGAATTGGAAACCCTACCTGGAAGGAAGCTCATATACATTCCCAGATTGTGGAAGCTCAGGAATAGACCACCAGTGATGAGGATCTCAGCATTCGCCGTTATACAGGACAGAAATGAGTATCATGATGATGGGCAGAATTACATGCAGCACACCTAAATGCCACTCTAACAACCTGCTTTGCAGACAGCATGGGGTGCTGGACTGCAGATATGATACACATCTGGAAACCAAAAATCTTGTAACATTTGCCACTGTGTAACCTAAATGTCTGTCTGCATTAGGAACATCACACCATCCTTTCTCAATCAAGTGTAATGAATCAGCTTCATCTCCTTTGTGCCCCGTATTCAACCTGTCACCAAATCCAGTTGGTGACTGGTCACGTTCTCGTCGTGAATTTTAGTAGTTACTTCCCCCATAAAAACAGGAGATATCTACGTCTAAACAGGCTTGCAGGCAAGGGGAGCTGAACCTTCACACACCTGAAGAGGCTGCTCACACAGACAGTCATACAGCAGTTTGTGTCATCAAAGAAGCTAGAAAAAGTACTGCTGTATTTATGGGAAATAATACGGTTGTCGACCTCCGGGCCTGAAGATTTCCCAGAATTACAACTGGTATCCACACTACACATTGCAGAGATCAGTTCCCCTCAGGGTTGCCAAGTCCTGCCTTTCTGCTGGCAGGGGGAATGTAGGGCCTGTCTGGGAGCTTCTGCTGTGTATGCAAAGCACGCATGGCGCACTGACGTCACCCAGAAGCAATGTCGTCACACCACTACCACCGCACGGAGATGCTCTAGTTTTGGGGCAAAATTCTATGGTTTGAGGCCAATTTTACCATAGGGGTTTGTCCAAAAACTAGAGCATCACTGCAAAATGTTAACGGCGTGATGACGTCACTTCCAGGTGATGTTATCGTGCTGTGGGCGGGGCATTTGTGGGTGGGATTTTCCCCTGCCAGCAGGGAGAAGCTCACAAAAGTGGGGGAACCCTGTCTGGACCAGGGGGTTGGCAACCTGAGTTCCCCTGGAGAAAATGGCTGCTTTGGGGGATGGACTCTATGGCATTATGCCCTGCTGGGGCCCCTCCCCTCCCCAAGCCCCACTATCCTCAGGCTTCACACACACCCCCCCCCAAATCTCTTGGAATTTTCTAACCTGGAGTTGGTGACCTTAGGAATTATTGACAATGGCCCCGATCCTACTAATGTTGGCAGGGGTCATTTCATAGAAAAAGAGCTAGGGGAACTCATTAGCATAACTCATTGTGAAACATTGCTTTCGATGAGATGGTACAATAATTAACTTTAGCTGGATTGGGTTCAGAAATGCATGCTTGTCTTAATGGAGACCCACTGAGGACTTTTCACAAGGACCAAAAGCAGATGGGAATAAATTATGAGCCAGAAGACTTCATAGACATCTCCCAGGTTTGTTGTGAGGGTTAAATGGAGGAGTGGAGAATGAAGTATGCCGCTGTGAGCTCCTTAGAGGAAAGGCAAGGTAAAAGTATACCAAAAAACAAACATCCCCTTCTGCATCCTGCACAAACCTCTTCTCCTTATCTTGAAAAATCTCTACCGTCCTGTCAGAAACTCCCCACCCATTCAAATCCAGCATATTGGGAAGGAGGCTAGGCTTTTCTTTAACGTGCCAGTGTAGTATGTGCTTAAAGATTTCACCCCCCCTTTTTTGATTAATAAATGTGAGGTAGCATTTAAACATTCGATTCCCCACTTGGCAGTCTGAACTGAGTGATACATTCCAGAAATAGTTTTACCACATGATCACATGTTTATGTAGACTGGCCTTAAAGAATGCCTTTTTGCCTGGAATGTGTTTCTGGAGAACGTGGCTGCTGCAGAACCGAAAGCAAAAGGAGCTGGTTTGAAATCGAAGGTCACATGAGAGATAAAAACCGGTTTAAAGAGAATGGGTGAAAAAAAATGGACCATCAATGACCAAATAGTCTGTCTCTTGCCAGTGAATGTTTATTAAGTGCCCCTGTATTTAATAAAATGGCCCTTCATTTAATGATAGTCCCTGATCCTAAAACAATTCAGCCTGTTCCCATGGCCCACAAGGCTCCAATGTGCACACAAACCTCCCATCTGAGTCAGAGCTGTGTCAGTCACTTCTGAGTCAGGGATATCTTGTGCTGCATTTTTTTTTAAATCCCACCCTTCTTCCAAGGAGCTCAGGGTGGTGACCATCGGTCTCCCTTCCTCCATTCTCTCCTCACAACTCTTTGCCGCGGTACAGGTTCCGGGCAGAGAATGAGTCACTGGGCCAGGGTCACCGAGACTAGGGTTGCCAGCTCTGGGCTGGGAGATTCCTGGAGATGTTGAGGGTGGCGCCTGGGGAGGGGCTTCAGCCATACAGCCCGACTTCCAAAGCAGCCATTTTCTCCAGGGAATCTTATACCAGTTGTAATTCTGGGAGCTCTCCGCCCACCATCTGGCTTGTGCTCTGAGGTGTGTTGAGGGAGAAGAAGGTCCCAGGTGCTACCTCAGGCACTTCCAAGCAGCAGGTGACGTGAGAGACCTCTGCCTGAGATTCTGGTAGGGTTGCCAAACCCCCCGGTTTGCCAGGGGTCCCCCATTTTGGGGGGGGGGTTCTACCTGCCGCCGGCCAGATGGCTGGCAGGGGAAGTCCTGCCCCCAACACCCACAGCCACCCATCTCTCTCCCTTTAAGTGTGTGGAACCCGTGTTTCCTCCCAAGCCGGATCTCCGCAAGCTTGCAGGGAAACGCCAGCTTCGTCCTCTTAAAAGGGAAACGCCGGTTCCTGCATTTAAAAGGGAAACGCTGGCTCCTTTAAGTGCAGGGAACTGCCGTTTCTGGAGATCCGGCGCGCGGGGGGGGGGGGGGCAGCGGACGTCCCCAACATGACGTCATCACGTCAGGGATGCCCCGCCCCCTCCAGGAACACCCCCAAAGTCCCCCGCTGGGGGTGGAAGATGGACTTGGCAACCCTAGATTCTGGACAGCCACTAGCACTCTGAGTAGACAATACTGACTTTGATGGGCCAAGGGTCTGATTCAGTCCAAGGCAACTTCATGAGTGTGTGTACACGACAGAGTCTGAGAAGGGGAAGGGCCTCAGCAGGGTATAATGCCATAGAGTCCACCCTCCAAAGCTGCCATTTTCTCCTGGAGAACAGATCCCTGTAGTCTGGAGATCAGTTATAGTTGCAGGAGATCTTCCAGCCCCACCTGGAGGTTGGCAACCCCAACTGGAAGCCTTCTGGTGCCAGTTAAAGACTTTTTACTCTGGAAGTCCTTTTCAAAGTTACATTTCTACCCAGTGCTTTTAGATGTTCCTGGTTACTGGTGGTTCTTTTTATGATTTTACAGGAGATACATTTCATATCATTTAAAATTGTATTTTCGTATACCACATTGACTAGATTTTTTTTTTAATAGAATGGCAGAATATTAGGGTTGCCAGGTCGACCCTCGCCACCGGCGGGGGATGGGGAGGTAAAGTTGTCAGATCCAAGCTGGGAAACTCCTGGAGATTTGGGGATGGAGCCTGGGGAAGAAAGGGACATCAGCAGGGTACAATACCATAGAGTCCACCCTCCAAAGCATCCATTTTCTCCAGGGGAACTGATCTTTGTAGTCTGGAGATGAGCTGTAATGCTGGGGGTTCCCCAGGTCTCTCCTGGAGGCTGGCATCCCTACAGAATATATTCCATCCTCAATAAATTTTGAGCCTATGTCTCCTCACTAGCTCTATACATGAGCAACACATAGAGCTTCCTCTAGTTTTAAATTTGATCGAGATATTTCTGCCCACACAGATTTTCATAGTTATTTGAAAGAAAGTTCCGCTGAATTCTGGAGGATACACACACATGTCATAGCCCTTCTAATGTGCATAAGGAGCTTCCCCTGAAAACCGGAGATTCTCCATTCACTTTATGTCAGGGACACGTATACATGAAAAGGCATAAAGCTGTTCCCATCACTGAACTAAATGGAGAGCCTCCTGTTCACGGGGGAGTTCCATATGTGCTTCAGTACTCTCATGAGTATACTGGAAGATCTGGATTAGGGTAATTAAATAAATCCCACTGAATTCAATTAAATTTAGATTTAGGACTGAGGTATACAGAGTCACATAACTTTTGACCTTCTTGCTGCTACATGTGAATATATTATGGCACTGGATTTTTGTCTGAGGAGATTTTATACGAACACCACCACCCCAAACTAAACAAACAGATAATATATATTTTGGAAATATTAGATACGATGTACAATCCATGCTTTCTGCCAGATTGGACTAGGATAACAGCAGTACAAGATAGCATTCTCAACTACTTTGTTAGACCATTGTGCAATGCATTCAAAATGGTTTCTCCATCATCCAGCCACCTTCATGAAGCTGCATTATACTGAGCCCGACCATTCGTCTATCACAGTCAGTAGCCTGCTAAGACTGGTAGCGGCTCTCAGTGGTCTCAGAGGACTTTCGCATTGGCTTCTACCAGATCCTTTTAACTGGAGATGCCAGGTACTGAACCTGGGACCCTCTGCCTGCCAAGCAGATGCTCTACCATTGAGTCAGGGGCCCATCGCTGGATCAGTTGGACTGAAATATTTGAATTTGTGTATTCAGATTTAATTATCCTTCAATAACTACTTTTCTCTGATGTTGCCCTCATAATCCAACACTCAAAAGAAAAATCACACTGCATTGAAAAGATGGGACGGAAAATATCCCCCCCTTACTTGTATTTAAATGCCCTGATTATTGGTACCAAAGAACAATTAAAATGTTTTTAAAATGTAACTAAATATATGTAAGATGGTCTAGAGTATGTCCCCGGGTTAATCTGTTGAAATCTACATACTTTAATGTAAATGGGCAATGCATCAGAGTCTCTTATCCCTCAAATCTCATCCATCAGTGCTGTTTTTGAAGAAAATTCCTCTTAGTGGAAATACAATATTATTCCAGATGTTCCAGCACAAGGCAGACCCATCACTGTTCTGTAACAATGCAGAGCCTTTAGCAGCTTCTGGAATTTATTCCTTTAATTATTGCCCGGGCATACTTGGACTTAACCCTATACTTAGCATTGCATTTAATAACACCATCTTCTGGTCTTGCAATTTCTGAGTTTGAATTCTGGATTTAAAGGAAGTCTGTTTCTGTGTGAGAGGGAGTTAAAATTAATGTTGAAATGTAGCACATGCACATTTTCCTCTATTGTGCAATTTTTATATTAGGTCCTCTTGAGGTTTTATGACACTTTTTCAAACTCTGCTGTGATTTCATTATGCAGCAGGATGTTAACTGAATCGCCACTGTTCTGATAAAGGAAGTTGACTACCAAATTCCACAGAAAGAGAGTTCACAGACTCACTTCAAATTTTTCTAACAGGGCATTTATTTCAGCTCAACAGCCACATCTTTTCAGTGCTGCAACTATCTGTTGGATTCCCGGGGACTGATTCTCTCTCTTTTTTTGCGCCCTCCAACATTTCATACAAAAAAAGAGACATTCTTGTGTCTTTTGACACTCCTATTCTTTTGAACACTCCTTGGTGACTGTCCAAGTGCCCTTCCCCCTTGCTGAACTCTGCTGAAACCCGTCTACTGCATTCTGTATTCATTTACTTGGCAACCGCCAACCCTGTCCTGACTTCTGCAGCCCAGGTCTGGTAGTGAACTTTCCTTTTTAATGTATTTTTTACATTTGATTTGATTTGATTTTCAGTTTGTGCCTTACTTTTTGGTGCTCTGGAAGCTGCAGTCTAGGGACATTTGCTAGGGAGACAATCCCATTGAATTCAGTGGGACTTACTGCTGTGTAAGCCTGCTCAGGACCATGCTGCACCCCTCAAAAAAAAATTTAATAGAACATTCAGCCTCCCCAAAGACTGGACTGTATTTCCTGTAGAAAAACTGCAATGCAAAGCAAACACATTCAGCAGCATTTATTCCCTAGACAGGCGTGTGTGTGTGTGTGTGTGTGTGTGCGCGTGTGTGTGCATGTAGTGAAACTAGAGAAATGTTTTTAAAGCAACCTCAGAAAATTAAATAATGGCAAAGATTTGTAAGGGATAGGTATAAATCCCTGGTAAACAGGGATAATTGGAGGGTATGCCAGGAGCACACATGTCAAAGTACACATATCCATCAAGTTTGAAATGTGTGCATGTTGTAGACATGTGTGTCCCTTAAAAAATTGGAAGGAATGCTGCTTCCTTCTTCAGCGCTGAAAGCACCTCCACAGGGAAAATGAATAGAAGGAGGATAAATAGAAGAATAGAAGGATGATAAATAGAGCCAATTGGAGAGAATCAGATCTCACGGTGGGAAGTGTTTGAGGTGTCCTTAAGATATCAAGCGTAATATAAGAAAATGTGCTAGTGCACCAAGAGCAACTATATCAGAGCCTTGGTGCTCAGTGCAAGAAATGTAAACAGCCAGTTTTCTACAGCATCAAAAGTGGTGCCTTATCTGTTCCAACAAGTAACAGCAAATTTCAGCACAGAACATCTTGCCATTACTTTCTCAAATCCATGTTGTATAGGGAGTTATTCTCTCATTTGTCCTAGCAGGTTTGTCCCTTGAGGTTTTTGTAGCCTGACATGACACTGCATAAAAAGCAAGAGGGGAGAAAAGAGGGGAAGGAAGAAATGTCTTGGAGGAAGTTAAGAAAATCCTGCCAAACCTAAGAACTTGTAAGACTGGTCAGTCATGCAGTACAGCCATTCGTATAACTCAGAACACACTTTGGGATCACCAGTTTGAAGGCATCCTACTTTCCCTGCATAGTATGCAAAATCAACATGGTAAAGAAGCTTTCCACTTGCAAATATGTTTGGATGCAGGCATGCTTTCAAATGAACAATCGCAGCTGCATTTTGAAATAGTACTGCACAATGGGGGGCTGAATCAAGTCTGAAAACACGTTTGAATCGATTGTTATTTATCGGTTTGCAGGAAGGTCTTCGACTGATGTTACTTTGGGTGGGCCTTAATCATGCTTGATATAAAATTTATCTTTCTCCTTAGACAAATTACAAATTCTATGGGCACTTGATACAATCACAGCAACCAATTCAGCAAGAGATAGCCAAACCCTATTGTTTGTTGTTCTTGAGGACAGTAGGCCAAAACCTTTGGATGAGGAAAACTTCCCTGTTGGCCTCTACATTCCAAAAGTGGTTCTTGAACAGGAGATACTTTGAAAAGGTATCACAGAATAGAACGATACCTAAGTTTCACTTCAGATCTGCTGGGGAGCTATTTCTGACAAATGACTGCCTGAAACATAGTCTGAGTTACAGGAGTCCAGAAAGGTCCTGTGCTGTTCTAGCATGTCTCACAGCTTCATGCCCGCTCCAGGCCTTCAGCACATCACAGGGCTCATGACATCACTGAACAACTGATGTGTCAGGAGGTCTTCCTAGGCCATGTTGGGCCTCTCCACAAAGAATGTGAGAAGGCATTTCAGGTCCCGTTTCAGAGCCTGGGTTGGATTGCAAGATCCAGATTTGAGTTCTGTCATCCACCCCAGACCACAATCGGTACATTCCGGGATGGGCCAAAACTTTTGAGGCAAAGTCCAGCATTTTTTTCATCCATATTGTATTATACTTGGGGAACTGAAGCCTCCTGCACTGACTCCCTGGGAGCAACGCTATCACAGGATTTTAAAGCCTAGTTTCTGTGTGGAAAGGAAGTAGGATTGTCAACCTCCAGGTTGGGTCTGGAGTTCTCCTGGAATTACAACAGCTCTCCAGACTACAGAGATTGGTCCCGCTAAAGAAAATGACAGCTCCAGAAGCAAACTCGATGGTAAACCATAGATTTGAGGTGAAATCCACCCCTAAATTCCCTCCTCCCCTCCAGCTTGGTGCAGTGGTCAAGAGCAGCAGACTCTACTCTGGAGAACTGGGTTTGATTTCCCGCTCCTCCACATGAAGCCAGCTAGATACCCTTGGGCCAGTCACAGTTCTCTCAGAACTCTGACTAGGGCTGCCAAATGCCCCCGGGGGGCGGATTTCCCCCCGCTTTCGAGCCCCGATTTCCACCCCCGGGGAATTGGGCCCTGGGGGAAACCCCACCCCCGCGTGCACGTCACCTGGATGTGACGTCACACGCTGGGGCGGGGCCACAGCCATTTGAGGGGAAAACTCTATGTCCGGTGACGTAGACACGGCACGCGCGCACCAGGAGATGGCCAGGGATCCCCTGCCGAGAAGGTAAGGGAGATTTGGCAACCCTAGAACTCTCTAAGCCCCAGCTACCTCACCGGATGTCTGTTGTGGGGAGAGGAAGGGACAGAGATTGTAAGCTGCTCTGAGACTCCTTTGGGTAGTGAAGAGTAGGATATAAAACCAACTCTTCTTCTTCTTCTTCCACAGGCATTGCCCCCAAATCTGCAGGAATTTTCCAGGCCAGAGTCGGTAACCCTAGGAAGTCTCTGCTAATACAGGCTCTAGAGACAGCTGAATTTCTAGAGCAGGTTGAAAGCTGAAAAGAGGTCCAAGTAGGCAAGGAAAGGTAAGACAACATGACTGAAGAGAGTAGGGTTGAAAAACCCCAGGTGCTGCCTGGAGATCTCTCACTCTTACAACTGAGATCAGTGTCCCTGGAGAAAAAGGCTGCTTTGGAGGGTGGCGTCCACAGCATTATATACCAATGAGGCCCCTCCTCTCCTCAAACCCCACCTTCCCCAGGCTCAACCCCCCAAATCTCCAGGTATTTCCCAACCCAGAGGTGGCAACCCTAGAAGAGAGCCTGTGGTACAGAAAAAGGACTAAGGACCTTGTGGAGAGAAAAAGGAGGTTTGTGGAGAAAAGCAAAGGAGACTGGGAAATGAAGAGAGGGAGCAAGAAAGGAAGTGGTTTGGAGGGATCAGAGGAGGAGGCCCGGGGGAGTGCATGTGCTAGATATAGCTGAACCTTTAAGAATGACACAGAAGTGGAGGAGGAGAAGCAGCAGCAGCAGTGTTGGATTTATACCCCACCCTTTACTCAGAGTGGCTTACAATTTCCTTCCCTTTCTCTCCCAACAACAGACACCTTTGAGAGGTAGGTGGGGCTGAGAGAGTTCTGAGAGAATTGTGACTGGTCCAAGGTCACCCAGCTGGCTGCATGTGGAGGAGCAGGGAATCAAACCCAGTTCTCCCGATTAGAGTCCGCCACTCTTAACCACTACACCAAACTGGCTTGGTGTCAGCAGTGGTTTACATCCACTGTCACTGGAGAACTGTGACCTGGCAATCTCAGCAAGAAAGGCATCTCTCCCTTATTATAAAAGAGTAGTGGGTGCCAGAATTCTAAAATTGGCCCCTTTAGTGTTAGGCCGAAAAAACTGCCACTCGGAAGACACTGGCTGGGTTCATTGGCTGCTTTGTGCAGTCCCGGCCAGCGTTCCAAGGTCATTTACATATGGAAGCTGATTGGACTACACTCCATTCCACACCTCAAACTCACCCCCCCACAAGGCAGTTGGAATTTTCAGTTGGGAGAGGAGAATGATGTCAGCTGCCCCCTAGGCAGAGGC